>NC_039266.1:19235682-19353182 GCF_003368295.1 Carassius auratus
ATATATAAAAAATTAAAAAAAATTATTTTTACATTGGAAGGAAGAATGTAACTGTACAAATCACAATTAGTTTATTAAAACATTTATTTATTTATTTTGCAATTTGAGACCGCAGTTGTATTTTTTTCCTCCTATTTGTTTAGAAGTTGTTCATTTACTTTAACGTTTTTTCAAAGTTTTTTAACGAGCAGAGCAGTATGTATTTTTTTTTCCTGAGAGAAAATGGAAAGTTTTTGTCATGCAAATCTTCTTGCCACCATGCTAGAATTTTGCAAAGTAATACAAATTCAAATAGACCACCCACAAGTCTCTATGATAATCTGATTTCTGTATATGAATTGTATCTCATCAATGTAAGTCTGTGTTTGCTAGTTTAACATTCACCATTAATCTTAAATATGCAGAAATAATATAAAGTATTCAGAATGTGCATCAATCATAGCTAAACAAATTCCTCCAGCAGTCCAGGATTTAAGCAGTTTTCCCATGTTTGACGCTTGCACAATTCGAGTTAATTGTCGTTGGACTCTTGCCCTGTGATGGACTAGAGGGAACACTCGTGCTGTACGGCCCCTTGTGTGTGGAGCCACAGTCTAATTGCATTTGGACAAGAACAAAGCAACTTTCTTAACACACTCTCAAGCAGATGGAAGCAGGATACAGCGTACAGTAATTAACAAATCTGATGGAGAACAATTAGCAAATAGGGGTTCATTATGCTGCAATTTACTGTTCCTTTTAAATAAAAGTGCCAATGCTCCAAGCATTCGATTTAATTGCAATTAATTAAATTCTCAGTGAATGCCGCACATCAGCTGGAAAATTATGTCAGCTCACGCGAATTTGTGTTTTGTGTGTAATTTTAAACACAAGTTTTTTTCTAGAAGTCAAAGGGTACTCCACACCAAACAAAAGTGTTATTCTTACCAAGGCCTGTGTGAAATCTGCATTTTTTCCAACACTTTATATAGATTCATAACTCATATGAGATGGAAAATCTGCAGAATTGCAATAATGATCAAATCAGCTAAATGTATAGCAGATTTATGGATTTCATTCGTAGGATTTTTGTCATGGATTCAGAAAGATAAGTGCCATTGAACAAATCATACTGGACCAAGGTTAAATGATACATTTTATTAATATTTTGGAATCAGTTTCACTTTTTTCACTATTTTCTGTTTTTAAGTAAAAAAAAATACTAGCACTCTAAATAGTTATCAGTCTATGTTACGTCATTTTGTCTATATAGTTTTATAAATATTTTCAGTTTTATGATTTTATTTATTTCAGTTTTATGTATTTGTGTACAGCAAGTTGCTTTGGCAACTAGATGAAAGAGGTTTTTAAACAAGTCTTATTTATGTTAGTTATGGTATTAATTTTTGTTAATTAAAATAAATAACCCTGATATACACTACCTTTAGGATTTTTGTCTTTGTTGAAAAAAAAAAAAAACAACAACAACTGGTAACTTTAATGCTTAGATATGGATGAGCAGTGTGAACATTCTTCAAAATGTCTCCATTTTTTATTCCTGAACGTTTAGTATTTGTTCATCCGACTCATCTGACATGCTGCTTTCTGCACACTGTGTGGCAGGGAAGTATGCATGTTGATCATTTTGATTAATATTAATGCTGCATTTAAATCCTCAAACTCTTTTTACTTTGAGCTCAGTGTTAAAACACTGGCAGAACTACATATGACTAACGGAGCTACTTCATGTGCTGCTCCTGATTCACATTGGGCTAAATTATGATAAGTAAGATCCATATTCATCACGAGGAATAATAAAAGTGGGACAACGTGGCTAATTCAGTCCGAATGCTTGGGGCATTTATTATGTACTGTTGGTACTCCTCTCAGCAGGGCTACTGCCTACAATAACGAACTTCTAACCTGCCCATAGGGAAATATTTGTATTCCACTATCAGTACATGGAAAATAGGAAGTAAAGTAAATCAAACTATTTTCAAAGTAAAATAACAACGCCTGTAGGGAGCCTCGGTTCTGCGCTCTCATTCAAATCTCCAGTTTAACCACATTCACTCCATTGCGTCCTCTGCGGGGACACCGAATGTGACGTCCGTCCATTAGCTTTTTGAAATCATGCCGGACCACCAGCATGCCGAATTCATTTACAACTACTTTAAAACCTGCGGCTCTTCGGTATCTTCAGTATAACACAATGAGTTGGGTTGAGTTGTTTTTCCTGAAGTCATCTGAGTCTCAGCAGGGAAAGGAAGCGCACAGACTGTGGAAGGACGTGCTTTCATATAAAAGCCATTGACTCATGCGTGCAGACAAGACATTAACAGCCGTTCAGTATTATTCTCATTTATAATGTCTTTCGATTGCAATTATATCATTTGCATATGCAATTAATTGATCGATCACACACAGACACACATATATGTGTGAAAATATAATAATTATTAGATTTAAAAACATCTCACAACTTTGAAGTGACCTTCAGCTACCCATCATTCATTGCTCCTTTCTTCTGTACCCCTGATTCATTTTTAATCTTTATCAACTGTGAGGCTTCAAGCTTGCAGCTTTCACACGCTCTATAAAGCCATCAACTCTTAAATCTCAACTCAATCTGGCTTTGACATCTACGTTCACTCACTGTGAAGATGATGTCTCCATGTCCCAGCTCGGCTCAACTGTGACACGGAGATCAGAAATAACAGACAATTCCTGTGCAAAATGTGTGGTGCATTCATGCAGCTAATAGCAAACTATGACTGTTTAAGATTAGAATCTAAATTACCCTTGACCTTTGTCAAGTTAAGAAGAAATACTCCTGAATAAATTTGTTAATTCCTTAACGTTTAACATTTAAAGGTGAAACATTTGACCATTTATGCATTTAGCAGACGCTTTTATCCAAAGTTACTTACAGTGCATTTAGGCTATATATATATATATATATATATATATATATATATATATATATATATATATATATATATATACATATACATATATATATATATACATATACATATATATATATATATATATACATATATACATATATACATATATATATATATATATATATATATATATATATATATATATATATATATATATATATATATATATTACCAGTATGTGTGTTCCCTGGGAATTGAACCCACAACCTTTTGCACTCTTAACACAATGCTCTACCACAAGAACATCATGGAAACAGGATTTTTCTCTCTTTATGTACTGTATAAGTAATGCAGACATTAAAGTTCACAATGCAAATCAAAAATTGCCATAATTAGATTATTAGTTGCACAGAAATCTTAAAGAAACTGCAAATGCACACAATATCTTCTACAACAAAACTAGATTTTTACATATTCTGATAATTTTCAGGTGATGCAGGTTATTGTGATTAGCTAGCTGTGTGTTGCTGTGTGGTTGCTATTATGTTCTGAGAGGTTTTAAAGAAATAGTTTACCTAAAACTTTAATAGCAAAATGTATTTACTCTCAGCCGAACCAAGATATAGATGAGGTTCTTCATTGGAAATTTTTTGGAGAAATGTAACACTATGTAATTTGCTCACCAATAAATCCTCTGCAGTGAATGGGCGCCATCAGAATGAGAGTCCAACCAGCTGAAAAAACAAAAACAAAACAATAATTCCCAATTCGCACCACTCCAGTCCATCAATTAGTGTCTTGTGAAGTGAAAAGCTGTGTGTTTGTAAGAACAAATCCATCATTAAGGTGTTTCAACTTTAAACTGTCTTTCATGGCCAAAATATGCATCCATAATCCATAATAATGCTTCCCCCATTCCCTGTTGTTCTCTTCCATCAAAATCCACTGAAGTAATTGTTTTGAACAGTTTGGACTTAAAATTATGATGGATCATTGGATTATTGTAATGGTTTTTTCAGCCGTTTGGACTCTCATTTTGACGGCACCCATTCCCTGGAGAGGATCCATTGTTGAGCAAGTTATGCAATGCTACATTTGTCCAAATCTGTTCTAATGAAGAAACAAACTTATGCACATCTAGGATGACCTGAGGGTGAGAAAATTGTCAGCAAATGAACTATTGCTTTTAAATGCGAACTATTGCTTGAAGCATGTTGCTATGGTGTTCCAGGTTGTTTCTTACTGGCTCAAACCCTAAGATCCACCAGCAAGTCTCAAATCCAAGCAACAATATTCATAACAAAACAACCCGTTTCCTTAAAAGCTGCACAGTTAGATGTAAGATTCATTCTTGTAGCACAAATGGTGCTGGAAGACATAAACGCCAAAGTTGAATAAACGACAAGTTTTGTTCAGTCTTTTTATTTTTATTTTTTTGTATGAGCAATAGTAATAGTGATGACTGCCTTAGCAAACACTGCAAAAACAAATAACTATGAAATATTCAGTTTTTGGCAACGAACTCAGAGAAGAAGCTAAAATTACAGAGATTGTATGCCATCTGAACCTGGTCCAAATGAAGAGAAGTCAAGCTAAGAACCTTCTAGTCTGAATATCAGAGACGTTAGCGGAGAGACGCTTTGATGCTATCAGCTCCGAGAATTGCATCTCAGCCAACCTTACGAAAGTAACAGAAATAACTGAGATAGTTGAGCTGAGATCCTTTTCAATTTGCTTTAACTTTGATTTGCTAGTTGAAAATCTATGACATAGCTGGAGTTTGATCCACGGGATGATTCGATTTTACTCAATGGAACTTTGAGATGAGATTGACTTTCAACATTTGACTTGTCTCCTCCTTTAAAACATAAAGTCTGGAAATCAAGAACTTCTTTATTCATGAGCAGAAGATTGGATATGTGCAGGAAGGAAAGGAACCAATTTGTTTCAAGTGCTCTTACAACCCGTGGAGGTTATTAGATGCATCTGCTTCAGAGTTATATTTAGAGCGTCTAGATGCGTCCTCATCCTTTCAAAAGGCAGCATTGTTTCCGAGCTTCGCGTGGTGAGATTTTAATACGATTCTGACAGCAGTGAAATAGTTTGACAGCTGGCTGAAAGGATATGTCTTGTGTTCTCGACGCCTGTCAGATGGAAGGTAAACAAGACACTATTAAAGAGGTCATGTTTATGCATGCATGTTTCATGATATCCAGTGCGTCTAGATGATTTTTTTTTTTTTTGCGGTCGGATGGATTTTATGTTTGATTTAAACAATAGCATGTGAAAATATACTGTAAAATGTAACTATGAATTACAGTCATTGTAACTCCAGTTTTCTCCTCAGGTTCAAATCTTTCTCAAAACAGCAGCTCTTTGTCTGACCCAGTCTTTAGGACAGGAAAAATCAGGCAGTACGTCACCATCGGCCTCGTTTTCCCTAGACAGGTGAGATGAGTCAGTCTAGCCCCTAAAGCTTCAGCAGCGCTCCAGCCTTTTGTTTAACATTAATGGCATATAAAGTGCAAGTGACGCTATTTATGTTTGAGTTTGTCATCTTTTGGTTTGAGCATCACAGCTGGACAACCATCTATCTTTTCTGTTTCCCTGTTATGCAGCATTTAACGTGCAAACTAGTGTAGTGTGCCTGGATTGCATTCATACTATACATGTGTTTATGCATACAAAAGTCATTTTTTTAAGTGTTTCAAAACTATTATGCTCAAGGATAAATTTTGTTGTTTAAAAAATTCTGTAAAATATAAATATTCTGAAATATGATTAGCATTTCAAATACTTTTCTATATAATGTATTTTAACAATTAAAATTTTCAGCAGCCATGACTACAGTCTTTTAATGTCAAGAACATGTGCGTGCACACACACACACACACACACACACGCGCGCGCGCGCACACACACACACACACACACACACACGCGCGCGCGCACACACACACAGAGCTGGGTAGATTAAACATTTTTGTCCATTGTTGATTATTATGTGAACTGTGATGATGGCACAGCACATGGCTGCCTCAGTTTGTTGCTTTTCCTATACAAGGAACAGTTCCTATTTGGTTCTCCAAGCGATGCAAGCAAGGAAGGTGCGCCGGCACGCTCGTGAAACTCAGAAAGTGCGGTTTTAGGACTCCTCTTCCAAGTATTCATCTGGCGAATCTCTGCTCCTTTGCAAATAAATCAGACGAACTACAACTCCTTACCTGCACAAACAAGGACTGTGATGAGTGGGGCGGGGCCGAGAGACGTGGGAATGGGGCGAGGCCGGTGGAGTGATTGAGAAATGAGCAACACCTGCTCGACCCACCGGTCTCGAGTCCCACGGAGGAGATGGAAGGATATAAAACAGGAGCAACGACAGTGAAGGACGAGTGAGGACCAGGCCTGGATTTTAGCTTGTGTTTTGGTTTTGCATGGCATTTGTGTTTATTTTGTAATTAAAGTTACCTGCACAATCAAGTTTCAATTTGATTGTCCGCCGGTTCCCGCCTCCTCCTTCCCGATGATTATGAAGTTTGTACATCATTACGAGGACTTTTTAAACTCCACTGCACTCTGCTTCACGGAAACCTGGCAGAATGGAGCCGTCCCAGACAGCGCACTTCATCTAATGGGCTTCCAGCTGTTCAGAGCAGACCGCGTCATACAGTCGACACGGAAAATGAAAGGTGGTGGATTATGTTTTTATATCAATGAAGAATGGTGTACAGACGTGACCATTTTAAAGAAGATGTGCTTTTATCCGAAAATTATCCAGACTCTCTCTCATTATCATTCTCTGAGATTTTAATAAAGCCAATCTTACCCATGAACTGCCTAAATTTAGACAGCACATCACGTGCCCCACCAGAGACAGCAATATACTGAACCACTGCTACACTGTCTTAAAGGATGCATATCACCCTGTCCCCGAGCAGCGCTGGGACTCTCTGATCACTGTTTTGTTCATCTTCTATCAGCCTACAGGCAGATACTCAAATCTGCTAAACCTTTAGTAAGAACTGTTAAGACATGGACTGTTGCAGTAGAGCAAGATTTCCATGCCTGCTTCGAACTTACTGATTGGAGTGGCCTGAAAGCCATTACCAGCTACAAGACCCCATCCCCCAGCACTGAGGCCAATCAACAAGTTTTACTGCAGGTTTGAAAAGACTGTTCTGACACCCCACACCCACTCCGACCATCTCATAGCACAGCCATCAACACCCTCAACTATTTCTCAACCTGAACTCAAGATTTGTGAAGATGGTGTAAGCAAAGTTTTCAGGAAGCAGAAGATAAGGAAAGCCAATGGTGCCTCTCCAGCCTGCCTCAAAACCTGTGCTGTCTAGCTATCATCAATCTTCACATTGATCTTCAACAGATCCCTGGAGCTATGTTGAAGTCCCCTCCTGCTTCAAATGCTCCACCATCATCCCTGTACCCAAGAAACCAAAAATAAAAGGACTTAACGGCTACAGACCTGTTGCTTTAACATCTGTGGTTATGAAGTCATTTGAGAGACTGGTGTTGATCCACCTGAAGGACATCACTAGACCCTTGCTGGACCCCTTGCAGTTTGCTTACCAAGCAAACAGGTCTGTGGATGATGCAGTCAGTATTGGATTGAACTACATCCTTCAACATCTAGACAATCCAGGGACTTACAGTATGCAAGGATCTTTTTCAGCTCCGCTTTCAACACCATCATCCCGGACACCCTTCAGAATAAACTGACCCAACTCTCTGTACCCACCTCCATATGTCAGTGGATCACCAGCTTCCTGACAGACAGGCAGCAGCTAGTGAGGATAGGAAAACTCCCATCAAACACATGCACCATCAGCACCGGAGCTCCCCAGGGCCGCGTTCTCTCCCCACTGCTATTCTCCCTCTACACAAATGACTGCAGCTCTAAAGACTTGAAGTTTGCAGATGAAACCACAGTCATCGGCCTCATCCAGGATGGTGATGAGTCTGTTTACAGACAAGAGGCTGGTGTCTGGTGCAGTCGCAACAACCTTGAGCTGAACATGCTCAAACTGTAGAGATGATCGTAGACTTCAGGAGAAAAACCCCTGCTCTCCCCTCACTCACCATCATAGACAGTATTGTGGCTGCAGTGGAGTCATTCAGGTTCCTGGGCACAACCATCTCTCAGGACCTGAAGTGGGACACTCACATTGACTCCATCATGAAAAAGGCTCAGCAGAGGTTGTACTTCCTTTGTAAACTGAAAAAGTTCAAACTGCCACAGGCGCATATGACACAGTTTTACTTAGCTGTTATTGAGTCTGTGCTCTTCTATAACTGTCTGGTTAGGATCTGCCAGCAAATCAGATACAAGATGACTGCAATGGACTGTTAGGGCAGCTGAAAGGATAACTGGTGTCCACCTGCCCAATCTTCAGGACTTTTACAACTACAGATTGAAAAAATGGGCAGGTAAAATGATCAAAGACCCATAGTTACCCATTTTGGTTAATGTTATCTGCCTACTTGTTAAGATTTTTTTTTTTTTTTAATGTACCATATTGATATAAAAAAAGCAAAAAAATATATTCCATGTTTTGATGTCAACATCATTAAATGCATTTAAGGGGTCATATGATGCTGCTACAAAAAAAATTATTTTGTGTATTTGGTGTAATGAAATGTGTTTATGCAGTTTAAGATTAAAAAACACATTATTTTGCACATACTGTACATTTATTGTTTCTCCTCTACGCCCCGCTTTTCTGAAACAATTTTTTTACAAAGTTCATCATTATGAAAAGCAAGGTGTGCTCTGATTGGCCAGCTATCCAGTGCATTGTGATTGGACGAATACCTCAAGCGTGTGATGGAAATGTTACTAAGCTCACCATACTGTGGTGCATGTCCCGGCACGACTAGACAAAACTAATAAAACCCATTACAAACAAGCCATTTGTTGCTTCCAGTGGGGACATGATCACTGATGATAATGACTTACGCTGTCTTTTTACGTGTTGCATATCGCGCCATGTAAACATAAAACCATGTCTGCATTTGTGATCGGAGAAACATTAAACAACAAGCTCTACTCTACACTGCTCAAAACTCTTGTTTGGATCATCAGTGGCAAATCCTTTACATATGTAAATGTATTTACAGACTGTGAGTCAGAACAGCTGAAATTGTAGACTTCACTCCCAGAATCAGGAAACAGTCCTCCATAAAATGCACTCCACACATCTGAACATCTGTGTTGAACTTTTCTGGAACAGTGTTGTTAATACAACTTAACCACTGTCCTCTTTTGGAAGGCCAAACATAGTATTTACTCCTTCACAATGAAACAACGTTTCGGCAACATGGCACCGGCGGCAACAGCAAGAATCAAAGGTTACGCCTTCTTTCTTAGTGTGAACATTTCCTTCCATGTTAAAGGGGGGGTGAAATGCTCGGTTTCACTCAATCTCCTGTTAATCTTGAATACCTACAGAGTAGTACTGCAACCTTCATAACTCCAAAAAGTCTTTAGTTTTATTATATTCATAAGAGAAAGATAGTCTGTACCGATTTTTCCCGGAAAAACACGACCGGCTGGAGGCGTGACGTGTGGGCGGAGCTAAAGAATCACGAGCGCCAGTAGGCTTTTGTGTTGAGAGCATGTGGAAGCTGTGACATTACCGTGAGGGAAAACCCATCATCCAAAGCAAACCATAGCTAACAGTCAGATTCAGCCGTTTATTTATGATCCAGAATCAGATCCCGAGGCTGAAACTGAACGAGAACACACGATCGGGACCCTTTTTTGTTGGGATTGCATCATCCTTAAGAAAGAAACGATACGCAAATCCGTCGTCAAACTGGGCCTTGTTTGTAAAACAAGCATCTCCGAAATGCAGGGAACAAACAAAAACACTTGCACAACTCCGTTGATGCTCTGTAAAAATAAACTCCATCCACTGGTCCCTTAATGCTGTTTTTTTTTTTTTTTGTAATCTGTGCAGGGTTGTCTTGCCCTGGCAACCAAAAACACACTTCTTTTGTGACTTTTCGCGATGCTCTCACTCTGATCAGTGAATCGCTCTTTACTCTTTAACAGTGTGAAAAACTCAGTATGCATGAAATAGCATTTCACCCCCCCCTTTAAATGTGACCATTAACTGAAATCAGAGAACTGGAAACATGCAAATGTTTGGTTAAATTATTGATATATTACATTCATCTGCAATATACCAACAGATTGTTTATTTTAATAAGTGACAAAACTGTTTGGGAATCCCTGCATTAAATGCACATTAATAAATATGAAAACATCAACGACACACCCAAAGTCTTCCAAAGTATTTCACTTTACGCAGGGACTCTAAGTCTCCTAACTTTAAGTTTGCCGTTTACAGTATCTTAATAACTAAAACTTCAGGTATTTGTTGAGCATTAAAGCAGCTCTGCAAATCACTAGATGAATTTGTAACATCCAGCAAAATCTACATCCAACTGATATTAAGATTAAATTCAAATTAAACTTGGACTGAAAACTAAGTCAAAATTAAGAAATGTAGTGCACTGCTTTGAATCGAGGATTGTATGATTAGAAATAATTTGAACATCCAATGACACCTTCAAAGAGACGTTATTTCTAAATGTGGAAAAAAGGGAGAAACTTGCATATTTATCTGCTCTTTGAAGCTAACGCTAAAGGTTTTTGCCTTTTAATCCCTTTTTTTTATTTCCTGTCTGTCTGCTCATAGGTGCATAATGAAAGAGAATTGGTGATGTATTGCTGCTTCTCTTCAAAAGGTGAGTATTTCTTACCCTGATAAGTGAAACCAATTAAATCCAACTCATTTTGCTGTTGCCCACAACAGAATCCATGATTTGCTCAAATTTCACTCAGGGAGGAATTCAGTCACATGCATGTTTGTTTCGGTGGCACAATTAAAAACCTGCACGTCACAGTGTGACTGCAAGATACAAAACATCATGAAATTGTTTGTGCTGTGATGTTTTGGGAGTTTTTCTTTTACATAACAAAAAAAGTCAAATTTGTGTCGCCTACAAGAGATGCAACAGAATTCTTTATGTCTTCTGAGCAGTGCAAACCAAATATCCTCCTGTGAATGCCAGCTAATGGAGAACAGCAGTAAAGTGGATAAAATACTTATTGGATGCATGCAGTCTTACAGTTGATCTGATATTTTGCTCTTACTGGCATTTTGAGCTTGAGTGACAATAGATTTGTATTATTTGGCACTCTCAAACACAATATTTGAATCATGGTTAAAAAGCAGCTGCCGAGTGCATAGCAGATGTTTATGAATTATAACTTGTTTACTTTAGTTTCCCTATTTGCTAAACTCTGTCCCTATTGGTTACCATTACTCTTTCAGATGGAATGTATTGAATGAATATGGTAATGAAAATGATGTCCTCACCCTCAGGCCATTCAAGATTTAGATGAGTTTGTTTCTTCATTGGAACTGATTTGGAGAAATGTAGCATTACATCACTTGCTCGACAATAGATGCTCTGCAGGGAATGGGTGCCGTCAGAATGAGAGTCCAAACAGCTGATGAAAACATCACAATAATCCACAAGTTATCCACACCAATCCAGTGAATCAGTTAAAATCTTGTAAAGCAAAATGCTGCATGTAAATAAATTAATCAAGACATTTTTAAACATAAAAAAATTGCTTCTGTCTAAAATTTGAATCCTCTGTCCAAAAGTGTATCAGGAGAGAAATATGCTCAGATCAAGCACTGTTTACAAGAGAAAATAGTTTTAAACAAATAAGTTGGTCTATTTTGAGACAGGTTAAATAGCATGTTATTTGGACTCCTTTTATGGTGCTTTTTATGCTTATGGAAAAAATCTATGTGAAAATTCATGTTCCATCAACAAAATGACAGCATAACATACGAGTATGAATGACATGCAGATGAGTAAATAATGTCAAAATTTACATAGTTTTCATGTTCAAGTCACATAACTGCTTTAAATTAGCTGCAGGGTTGTTCAAAGCAGCTTTGGTGACACATCTTCGCATTGCAAAATTTACTGTATATATGAAATAATCAGCACCTTTGTGTTTACAGAAGTCTGCAAAAAAGATCATTTATTAGTCTAAATTAAGCTTCCCTCTCTTGTGGCATATGAATATGAAATTCAATTCACACAGATGCCACCGAGCTGGTATGAATAATAAAAACAGTTAATCTTTTCTTTAATTAAATGTCTCTCTCAAGCCTCATTGCAGTGTGGGAAAAGACCCACTGGTGTATAAAACAAACCTAATTAATTCAGATACTTTCTCAACGGCAAGTTTGTTTACTTGCGCAGTGTCTATCATTTTGAGTGAACGAGCATCTTCTTGTCTCAAAAAAAGAAAAACGAGGGAGAAAAAATTTCAATTTGGAGCAATGAACAAGGAGACATTGGTGTAGAACTCCATTGTGTGATATTCAGGAAAGAAATCAAATGTATTTTTCTCTTCACTTCTGTGCTCATCATATGTTTCATAAAAGACATGTTTAATTAAATCATGTTTCAAGGATGTTAAGAGATAGATGTTCCTAATTGGTCTCTCTGAAATTCGTGCATGCATAACATTCAGCTGCGGTGTAAATCGGTTTAGAGGAACAAGGAGAATAATATTGTGCAAACTTGTAGCTGTCTGCTCAGTAAAGCTGCTCTAAAGGACTGAGCACTATATGCTTTCTTTGATTCACTGTGGGAATTGTCACGTGAACGTGCTTGACAGTGCAGCTGAAACAATTAATTAGTGGAAATCCAAGTCTGTGCCGCATGTTTCATGCTTTGCAGAATTAATTAATACGTATGCATTCAATACGCTCCCAGTCTCCATGGGCTTATACAGTGTTTCTCAGGTCACCTGCAATAAATCCTGCAAGTTAAAAATCACCAACATCCAAAACATAATTTTCTCTTTTCCCTTTCCAGTATCAAAAAAGGCCCAGATCCCCCCTGAGATGACAACCTAATTTTTTAATGTAGCCTGATTGCCATCTCCTCCACTCACGGTATATAACACAAGTGAACTGGGACTGCAATTAAAAAAAAATCTGTTTAAATTTTCTTCACTAATGATCGTATGTTAGTTACACCACTCATTGTAAATGACTGGGCTGGACTAGATATTTATCAACAATTAGCAGTAATGTCTAAAATATCCCCTAAAAATATCCCCTAAAAGTCACCATTTACTTACAGTTATGTTCTTTCAGAGTTTATTCATCATCATTTTCTTAAAAATGTAGCAATTTGTGCATAATGCATATTCATTTAAAGGGGTCATATGATGTTGCTAAAAATAACATTATTTTGTGTATTTGGTGTAATGCAATGTGTTTATGTGGTTTAAGGTTCATATTTTCCACATAATGCCCATTACTGTTTCTCCTCTATTCCCCGCCTTTCTGAAACATGCATAGCTTTTTTTACAAAGCTCATCGGTTTGAAAAGTGAAGTGTGCTCTGATTGGCCAGCTATCCAGTGCTTTCTGATTGGCCAAATACCTCAAGCATGTGACATAAATGTTACGCCCCTTACTATACTGTGAAGCGTGTCCCGGTCAGAACACCAGCTTGACAAGACAATAACAATAAAATCCATTACAAACTAGCCATTTTTTGCTTTAAAGGGGGACATAATTCCGGATTATAATGACTTCCAATGTTTTTAAATGTTGCGTTAAATCTCACCGCATAAACATAAAAACATGTCCGCATTTGTGATCGGAGAAATGCTTTATTAACACACCTGATTCATATAATCAGCTTGTTAAAAGTGAGCTCCGTGCATGAACTGTGTTCCCAGTGACATGGTCCCTACACAGTGTTCATGGTCCCTATTTCCTGAGCAGGTGAAACCTTTTGAAGTTTACCTCACTTTCGAACATTCATTCAAGGATTTGCACTGTGCAACATCTTCACACACGGACAAATGTGACATCATATACCTCTGTAAATAAACACATTTAAATTCATGTTCACGCACTTCAATGCACTTTAAATGGAATATACTTCCGCTTCAAACTGGAATCATGTGGTAAGTCATGGCCTAGTGGTAAAAGAGTTTGACTCCTAACCCTAGGGGTGTGGGTTTGAATCTCGGTCTTGCAATACCATGACTTAGGTGCCCTTGAGCAAGGCATTGAACCCAAAACTGCTCCCTGGGCGCTGCAGCATAAATGGCTGCCCACTGCTCTGGGTGTGTGGCTGATGGAGTGACAGTTATCATGAGCAACACCTGTGCCACTCACTGGTCTCGAGTCCCACGGAGGAGCTCCGGAAGGATAAAAGGAGGAGTCATGGCAATGCAAGATGAGAGAGGACCAGGCATGGGTTTTATTTTGTGTTTTGGTTTTGTTTGTGCGCGGCAGTCATCCGCAAGGGGCTGTCGCGCTGTTTTGTTTTTATTTCGTTATTAAAGTTTAATTTAAATGTTCAACGGTTCCCGCCTTCTTCTTCTCGTGACTACGAATGTTTCCAGTTCTTACAGTGAGCAAGTCAGAATCTGTTCTGATGTAAAAGCAATTCAATTTAAGTTTCTTTGCATAGTGCTATTCACCATGTAAATCATCACAAAGCAACTTACAGAAATTTACAGAAACAAACTCATCTACATCTTGGATGTTCTGAGGGTGAATACATTTTCAGCAAATTTTTATTTTAACTGTTAACTATTATTTTACAGCCTCACAATCTGGTTATATGTTTTTGCTATGAAATAGCATAGTAAACTTTTAAACCATTTACTTTTATGTTCCACAGAATAAGAACAATGTCATGGGCTTGGAGCAATTAAATGATGATTTTTCATTTTTATGTGAACTAGTCTTTTAAGACTTCTATACAAAACATCTGTCATAATTGGCCAAGCTGTTTCCATGTTAAATGCTTCCTTAAAGGATTGAAGGAATTAAAATTAGCAGTTTAGTTCTCTAATTGGTAATATACTTATTCATTGGCTTTTAAAAAGACAATCTTGTTTTTCCTGATATGTCCCCTTTAAGGTAACAACAGCTGTTTGGTGTGTAGATGAGATTTGTTGCATCTGAATTCCATATGGGCGGATTGTCCTAAACAAGCATTTTCATTCTGACTTCCTTCTAAAATACTTCAATCATTATTGGTGTTAATTAGCAGTGGATCAGTCAGAGCAGCATAATCCTATCTGACATGCTAATTTGAGAGCTGGAAAACTGCCAGTTGCCACTAAGTAGGTCATGACTGCAGTTTGGGTGCAGTGGTGCGGCAGGTCAGTGAATGAACGGCCACCTGCTTTTCAGAGTTTAACCCTGTCTCTGAAAAAACACCTCCTTCATAGCATTCATGATGGGAGACTCTGAATGCAATGAACTTATTGTTTTTAAAATGTCATTAAACAAATGCATGATTACATGATGTGGGTGGTTTAGCATGGAAATTACTTTTTAAAAAGCAAACAGCTCTGGAATTCAAAATAGGAAAGGAAAATAATGAATAAAAATATTATATTATCCTTCCAATAATGCTTATGCACTTGGTGTTTTGAAAGAAGTCTTCTACTCTTACCAAGTCTGCATGTATTTGTTCAAACATACATTAAATACAGATATATTGTTAAAATTTTAAACAGCTGATTTTTATTTTCATATATTTAAAAATATAATTTATTTATTTGACGCAAAGCTGATTTTCAGCATTATTACTCCAGGTGCTTGAATATATATATATATATAACCCACGGCCACTTTACAAGACAGGTTTAAGAAAGAGAAATGGGTAAAGATCAATACCAGAAGAAGAAAGAATATGCCAAGAGCTGAGGATAATATACAGAGACCACTTACAAAGTTAGAGATACATGAGAATGGAGACAAACATCTACAGCAGGGTACAAATTACATACAGAGAACAGAAGAGTAATATTCAGAGAATAAATGCGTTTTCAAAAGGTTTTTGAAGGGGAGAAGGGAGGATGCTTGATGGTTGTTTTGGGGAAGAGCATTCCACAATCTGGGAGCCACAACACTGAAATCCCTAGCTCCCATAGTCACCAGAAGAAACTTAGGGGTGACTAACAATCCCCTCAATAGAAAATTGTAACGAGTGGGCAGGAACATATGGCAGAAGTAAGTCAATTAAATATGTAGGACCAAGGTTATGGAGAGATTTATAGGTGAGAATTAGTATCTTGTAGTCTATGCGCAAAGAAACCGGAAGCCAGTGAAGGTGATAGAGGATTTTTGTTAGTGATCGCACTTTATTGTGTGGGTAATCAAGCTAACCGTAGAGTTTTGAACATATTGTAGTCGTTTGATGTTATAAGCTGACAGGCCATAAAGAAGTGAATAACATTAATCTAATTGAGGTGTGACGAAATCATATGTATTTGCTAATGCAGGCTGAGGAAACACTGAAGTGGAAGGTGTGCTAAAATAAATTTGAATGTCATCAGAGTAACAATGGAAGTTAAACCCATAGCATTTGATTAATTGTCCAATTGGTAGCATAAAAATGGTAAAGAGGAGAGTGCCCAAAACAGAACCTTGAGGTACACCAGAACAGATGAATTTGGTAGATGATCTGTGTTTCTGCATAACTGAAAATTCAGTAAACTGTTGCAACAGATACTCTGTAAAGACCTAAAAAGTTTTTAAAACGTCTTTTATTTTTTTCTTTGGTTGTGTTTTGTATCGCTCAAGTGAGCAAGGACTGAATAACCCAAGGCTAAATGAATTTCAGGACCACCTACCTCACAATTCCTAACATTTTTCAACATTTATTACCGGAATTAGCAAATACAACTTTATCACAAAGGTCAGGACGAACCCTCCACCTGCTTACAGTCATGGAAAAAACTTGTTGGAGGCAGAAATCTGATTTAAAATTAATGACTGAAAAGCATCGACAAGTGACCTCGCAGTGAGTGAGCTTTGAGGATGCAGGTGGCTCACTGCATCAGTCAAGGGCACCATTTTTTGTCCAATTTTTATTTTATGGAATATATGAATATAATCATCACGCAGAGAGTCTTTCAGACTAGTATAAACCGAACACTTTGTGGCCACAGTTGACTGACAGAAGCTATAACTATGTTTGATCAGTTAGTTCAGGATAAAGGCTCTTTAGTAAAGCGTAACATGTTTGAATAAAGGAAAAAAAAAAGACTGAATGAAAGAAACATTGATAAAATTCACTTCATGGCATGTTTCTATGGCAACCAAAAGCTCTTAACAACGACAGAATGCATGGAGAGAAGAGCACTTTAAACAGCAGAAGGGCGCTTCTGATGTCACCGGGAAGTAATAAAGTGGTTACTGTAATGAACTCCAGAGGGAAGGTTGAACTGAGAGAATAAACCTATAAATACTTCATTCCTCACATTGCATTTGCCATTTATCCGAATCTAGTCTTTTTAAAGTGTGCCCATCGAACGCGTTCTGAGGCTCAGCAAGGCTAAAAGCCCCTAAATGAGGATATTAAAACTTGGCGGAACAATATTGTGTAGCCACGCCCAATTAATCTCCACTTTGTTTCAGTTGGACCAATTTCATGCCCCTCTGATCAGACAAAACACTCGCAGACCTACCACTTTACCAGCCGCTGAGAACCCCGACCAAGCATCGGTGATTAGTGAGGCTGCATTTCCAAGAGTGGATGTTTTACTTCTTTCTGTGCGCCATATGTTTGCGAACAACTGGAGCAGCAACGCCGGCAGGAGTCCAGGTTGCGAGCCTGGAGAAGATTGCACAAGGTATTAGCAAAAAGGAATTTATCAGGATGGAGGATATACACAAAAAGGCTAATTCTGAAGAACGGAACTGACTCATGCTGTTGGTATAGATAAATTAGGATAAGACAGTTTGAACATTTTCGATTTTTCGTCAGTTATAGCACCCCCTAACACCAGAAATTGATGATATTTGTCATGAATCCTAAGAATGTCCTGTTGTTCGTGTATTACAAATTTGATTTTTTACTTTTTTTTTTTTTTGTTATAATTTTCACTTTGCATTCACAAGATACAGATCACTCCGTTATGATGGGACATCTGTTTTTTGTTTTTTTTACTGATAATTAAATCACAACAAGGTGGAGAAAAGCTGTCTTTACTATTTTACCAATGTGATCATTAAATGAAAGATTGAATTTGAATTGAATTTTGATAAATTTGAATGTCATCAGTGTAACAGTGGAAGTTAAACCCATAGCGTTTGATTAATTGTCCAATTAGTAGCATAAAAATGGTAAAGAGGAGAGGGCCCAAAATAGAAAATGAATTTTAATTTTTAACATTTGCCATGTTTGTGTCCCTGTGTCTAATAAGCAGCGTGTACGCGCATTGCGGACCCGCCCATACTAACACGCTCTTTAAATAACAAAGAAAAAACACTGTGCCAGACTTTAGACCAGGTTTGGGTTGGTCTATTCCCTTACGAAAGAAAAATATATTTACCAATATATTTCTTAAAATATATTGTGATATATTGTAATATATTATTTTCCCTTTTTATTTTCTAATATTTAATATATTTGAATACATTTAATAATATATTGATGATACATACATTATATAATATATTGCAAAATATACAAATGATTGCCGCTTTTAATATATTGCAATATATTGGAAAAATGTAAATATATATAAGAATATATGCCTAATATATTACATGATATTTTCCAATATATTGCAATATATTTTTGTTTCATAAAGGTTGTGCAGTCTATTTACAGGTCTTTAAAATAGCATTGCGCCAGCAATGCGCCTGAACACACCTCTTTTTTAGACCAGCACGCCCATGGGCGCACAATGAGCGGAAATGCATTTGCTAATTAAACAACATGGCGCTGGACGGAAAAATGCACATGGTGCCAGACTGAAAACTAGCAAACACACTTGCGCTGTATTATAGGGCCCGGAATGTGAAATATGAGACATTATGTTTGAAGAAAATGAAGAAGAATCAAAGTAAATACGACCAAAAATTTCCACTACTGAATGCAGTTTAATACAATAAAGTTTATGTATGACATTTTTGGTTCTGAAAAATATATATTGCAATGTTAAAAATTTTGATTATTGCATATACAGAATGCATTAACTCAACTAGTATGAAAAAGATTAAGAGAGTTTATTAAAGTCCACAAGGTTAAAAGCATTTATAAAAAAGCATAAACAATAGGATACATGATTATGAAGTGGCCTTGAAGGTATCAAGAAAACAAAGGTCATGAAGTATCCTTCCTGTCTCTAATGATGCCTTTGCAAATCACTGATGCCTTTTTTTCCCCCGAACTGCCACAGTGAAGGGCTATTATAGGGACGTCTGAATGGGAACATTAGCTCACAGATACAGCAATTAGCTTGATGATGGCGGACATAAAAGCCTTAGAGCGAAAACCGGCTTCACGACACTCTGTTTTGGCAACCTGTCCTGCTTTTGTCATGTAGTTTCCATGGAAATGTTGTGATATCCATTCCCACGTTTGTTTACTTCAAGTCCTTACATCCAATTATTTTACTCATCAGAATGTGACACTCCGAGTTATTTTGAGAAATGCTGCGTGTCAGTGGCTGACTTCAATTAGTCCCGTGCTCAGGAGTTGCTTTTCGCTTCAGTATTCTTTCTTCCTAATTAATTGGAAGCAGAATGAATTTGTACAATCGCAGTATGGCACTGGGACAATAAATTGGCATTCCGGAGCATACCTGAAGAGGGGGGTTGAAGAAGATCCTGATTGGAAGGAGGAGGGGTTTCACAGCATGAGCAGGGCAGGACAGAGAGAGAAAAGCGCTGATACAAGCTTCAGTTTACCTGCTTCAACCCCAGCAGCAGTTCTAATGGGAGATGCTAAGCTTTATCAGCAGCATTTGAGCCATCATGTGGATTACCAAAGGATAATTTTCATTTGACTCTCAGATTTCTCAGTTTTTGTTTTAACAGTAACAGACAAGAACTTGAAATATTCAGGTTGTGTATTTAGATTTTGCTCCATGTAAATGTTAAACAAGTTAACATCTTTCTATCTTGTAAAGTTGCATGATTTACCAAATGTGGCACTTGACAGTGAAGACAGAGAGTGAAGTTCCATTATTTTTTTTTATTTTTTATTTTAAATGTATACACACGTTTACATACATGTGTGTGTGTGTATATGTATACTGCCACTGAAAAGTTTGGGATCAGTAGGATTTTTATTGTTTTTTAAAGAAGCCTCTTATGCTCATCAAGGCTGCATTTATTTGATCAAAAATACAGAAAAAATATATATATAATGTTATATAATAATGCATAATAAATATGCTATATTTGCAATATTATATTTAAATATACACACCATATATATGATATATGTTTGTACCAGATATGTATGTATATAAATGCATATGTGACTAATTAATATAGAATTCATTGTATTTCAATTTTGTTTTAAACTTTTTTATAATTATTTTAATTTCATATAAATTGTACTATTTGGACAATTTCAAAAGTTTAAATGTTTTTATATTAATGTGTTTAAGTATTTAATTTATTTGATTGAGCCTAAACTGTGTTTGTGTGTGTCTGTGTGTGTGTGTGTGTATATGGAAGAAAGTCATATAGACCTAAGATGGTTTGTAATTGTATTCACTATCCCTTAAATAGAAGCAATAAAAATTGCAATATTATAAATATGTGTATGTGTATATATAGTATAAAAAAACACTAATAATCATTCACAGTATATTTAAATACTTAATATATATATTTAAAATGATCCATCTATCCATCCATCCATCTATATATATATATATATATGCAATTACTTTTCTGGTTACAAATCACATATTGCTTAATTTTTTGTACTTAATTCCTGGAAATAAAATTTGTTGGACAGTGTTATAATGTCTTTTAGTATACTGTGAAGTTATTATTTTATTTTATTGATATATTTTAGTTGAGGGGGAGTGAAAAAATATTTTCTGTTATAAATGAAACAGAACAAATGATAATGATAGAATTTTACTTGAATCCATAAAGTTTCCTTAAATAGTACTGAAGAAAGTATCAGTATGCCGTATTGAATGAAAAAAAAAAAAACCCTTCCTCTTTGCTCTGTTTGTGTTCGATGGGAGAACCATGTTTACCCCGATTCGACACTGGCATGTTAAACAGCCTCCTTTTGAATTCAATAACCAAAGTGGAGGTGTTTCACAGAGAGGAAATCCCACTATCAGCATGTGTATATAGGGATACGTTTTAATGTATCATAATCCTTAAGCCTGTCAGGTAAAGAGCACAAATCCCTTTAAATATGACAATAGCGATAAGAGCACAAAACATTTTCATAACAGAATCGCTCGTGCTGGATTGTTGGACTAAGGTTTGGGAACACAAAGCCAAAATAGGGGAAGCTAATTAATGAAGTGGCATGCTGATGGACGAGTGTCCTGAGCGGCACGTTTGCTGTTTGTTAAGGGCAGAACTTTTGAAGATGGAGAGAGGAGCTGGTGTGGGTAACTGCCCCTCAGCAGGAGGAACTCTGGGACTTCAGTGCAGTTGTCTTTCATCTCTCAGAGCCAGCTGAGCTTTCTTTAGTGAAGGTTTGATTTAAACAAGTACCTTACCTAGCTAAACTCCACCTACTGTAGCAGCAGGAATCCAGCACTGTGCATTGCTTTGCACACTGTAGGTTAAAATTCATTTAAGAAATAAAAGCTCTCACAGCAGGTGAACTAAATTGAAAGAGTGGAGAACAGGATCATTTTGCACTAGTATGATGCATTGATGTCTGATCTGAGATCTTGGGAAGCCAGAATAAAAAAAAAAAAAAAAGAGATACTTACAATTGAAAATTCAAGACTTTTGCATCCATACAATATAAGACTTCATATTTCATTGTGCAGGAGGTGCTATATTTTTCCCTGAAACAAATACAAAACAAAACAAGTGTGGGTTTATTAATTTACTTTCTTTTATGTAGTTAGAGGTTTCTTTTTAAACAATGGCTCATAAAAAAAACTACAGCCAAGGCCAAGTTTATTACTTTATTGATAAAATAAGTTCAAAATAATTGAAATATTTTTTGGTCTTTTAATGGCTCACCCTGGACCACAAAAGCAGTCATAAGCAGCACGGGTATATTTGTAGCAATAGCCAAAAATACACTGTGTGTGGGTCAAAATTATCATTAGGGTATTAAGGAAAGATCATGTTCGATGAAGACATTTTGTAAATTTCCTACCATAGATATATCAAAACTAAATCTTAAAAAATAAAAAAATAAAATTATTCTACTGGTTTTGTGGCCCAGGGTCAAATATGTATATATATGGCAACTATGGTATATTTAAATATAAAATAAAAAATGTTGTGTGTACATTTATATTTATATTAAATTATTATTCTTTTAAATAAATCATAATTATATAAATATTATTTACACACACACACACACACACACACAATTCCTACCATAAATATATCAAAACTAAATCTTAAAAAAAAAAAAAAAAAAATTATTCTACTGGTTTTGTGGCCCAGGGTCAAATATGTATATATATGGCAACTATGGTATATTTAAATATAAAATAAAAAATGTTGTGTGTACATTTATATTTATATTAAATTATTATTCTTTTAAATAAATCATAATTATATAAATATTATTTACGCACACACACACAAACACACACAGATATATATATATATTATTATTATTATTATTTTTCTCCATTTAAATCAACTTTCTCATCATTTTAAAGTGCTGGTTTCTTTTAGTATTTTTACGTGTCTTCATATTCCAGACATTTAAGCATACAGACATGAGTTGTAGCTGATGTAAACATAGTCCACCACCCACAATGTGTCTCAGTATACCAGCTCAATTAATTTGACATGTGAGGCTGTTACTGTCTGAGCTCTGTCGGGGCTGTTGGATGTGTGGAGTGTTTACCGCTTTATAAATAGAATGTGTATTTTACTGAACCCCAGAGACTGACTCAGTGCTCGCTGTTATTCCAGACAAATCATTTAAGAGTTCGGCACATCCGTATCCATTCACAGCCAATCTCCAAATATCTTGATCAAGATAAGTCCGAGTCCTTATTGTCCGTAGAACTGGTGGGAGACGCTCAAGTAAAACAATATTAGCTGTGATGATCTTTAGAAGAAAGTCTAGTGTTTGGTTTCCTAATTGACACCATAATGCCCAGTCCAATTTGTTTTGGATAATGCCGGACCATGTGTGAGAGAAGAGTGTGTGGAATCCTGCGGCCCCCTGATGTCTGCAGCCATCTGGCTGTGGCCGGTTCATCTCTCTCCGAGCGCTGCTGAGCGTACACAGTAATTACAGGGGCCCGGCCCACCCGAGCATGACAAACTAACAGCGTTCACTCTGTAGGACTCTTCCAGCAGAATCCTCATCACTTTATCTCTTTCCTCTTTACTTTTTTCCCCCCATTCGGTTTCTCTCTTGCTCCATGTGATAAATATTTATGGGATGAAATGCGTGCTGGCATCGTTTACAGCCCACTGACACTGAGTGGAGAAATTTGCAAGGATACATGACCAAACCATCACACCCAACCTCCCCCATCCCACCTGCCTCTCGCACCCTACAGAGCAGAAATGACCTGCTGACAGAATCCACAAACGCTCCAATTAGAACCCCGAAGACCATCGTAGCCTAATGAAGAACTTTTCTTTGTTTAGAAGAGCTCCAGTGTGCTTCCAGGCAAGACAGCCGAGGTGAATAGGGTAAGAATTTTTAAATAATGGATACCGCAATATCTCCCTTGTTGACTGATTACATTAAGAATTGCAGCCATTTTTTTGTATTACAAGTTGAAATGTTAAATTATGCAAATGAGGCATTGTCTAATCAAATATGCACACATTTGCATAAAATTAATAAACATGGGATAAAGCCAGGTTCAAAATACATGTTGTTGACATATTAGAGTCAAAGGATTTTACAGAAGGGATTTTGGATATCTCTTTTTTATCATTTCAGAAATCAGAAATACTGTCAGCAGTCAGAAAATATATTTTTAACCATGCTTTTTAGGAGTAAAATGTTGTACAGTATAGAATCAGGTATATATATATATATATATATATATATATATATATATATATATATATGTGTGTGTGTGTGTGTGTGTGTGTGTGTGTGTGTGTGTGTGTGTACAAAACCCTCTTTTCCCCTCGTTTCTTGCTCAGTGCATGAGGGAAAAAAACTCATTTTGAAAATATGTCCTTTCAAAATGTATTATCTACAGATGCAAATAGATTTAAGTCTGATAAAATAAACAATTAAAAGTGATTTTTTTTTTCTTAAATGCTTAAAATTGACCAGTGCATGAAAAAAAAAAATCTTGTTCACCAAAACATGAAACAATGGGTTACTTAACGTAATCCCTGGTGTTGGTGAAACAGTTGGTCATTTTAAGAGTGTACTGTATATCATTTGTCTCAATGGTGTATTTTCATTTTTTCCTACAGATTTTTAGGAGACCCATCTGAGATGAAGTTGAAACAATCATCCTCCGCTATTAAAGAGCAACATCTGAGAAACTCCAAACATGGTTCCTGATGAGAAGAGAAGTGGTGCTACAGAGAACCAAGAACCTTTAATTACTATAGCACACAGTATCCAAAGATTAATCAGAGCCTTATTATAGTAGGGTTTCACAGGGATCTTTCACTCAATTTCTAACGATTCACACAGTCTCAGTGTTTCTGCTTTACAGTCATTAAGTTCAGTTCTTGAGTGTTAAGCTTGAGAAATGAGGTGTTGAAGACTTCTGAATGTGGAGATTTTCCTCACTATGAAGATATTTAAAGGATCCTCCTTCAGTATAATTGACACGTTCTCTGGGAATATATGCTACGCTTTACTGTCCCATGTGTTTTTATGAGAATTTTATTATATTTCCTGTTATTATAAGGGGATTTAAATCCATAAACCAAATAAGAAATTATTATTATAATACTTTATCATATTGTTTTATATTAAGTTTTAGTAAATAAAACTATTTTATAAAACTATTAAATTATTAGAATATTAAATGTATTATATATATATATATATATATATATATATATATATATATATATATATATATATATATATATTAATTATTTATTTTTTTTATTATTATTTTTTTTATATAAATTATGTAGTCAGACCCGAGAATCAAGATTTTCTCAAGGCGACACTTTTAATCAATCTTCTGCTGAAACAAAACCAGTACTTTAGGAGTTTCTAACCCACATTTGTAGCCTGTTCATGGACGGTGCCAACTAATAAAAGATGCAGCTCTGCTAATTGAGATTGATTCGACTGTTTATGGGCTGTTAAAGAAGAAAATTACTGGCATTATGTAGAACAGCTCTGACAACTTGGATTTTCAGCACAGATAGCTTACAGTATAAAGATTTGCAGATTGCTTTCTCTTTTTTCCAGAATGGAGGAAACTCTGAAAGCCCCTGTCCATCATGCGCAGCTTTGTTCTGTATGTCTCTGCGGTGGATTCTGCTGCCTGCTGGAGAACTCCTGCCACATGTTCTCACACACCAGAGGTCAAAAGCTCACGTAACTCGTCATGAATGATTTATTCAGGGAAATTAACATGCACTTTCCAATCTGCAGGCTTGATGATTTGTTAATGCGCTTCTGTGCGCCATCCGTTTGAAAAAGTATACTGGAGTTGATACCAAATCAGCCGAGCCTGAATGCCCAACAAAAAAATAAAATAAAAATGGAGCAGCCTGTTCATCTGTTCAGGAAATAGGTTTAGCTGAACTCTAAGCTCCTATACTTCAATAGTCATGTCCCCTTTAGCCGGAATCATTCTGATAATATAGAGGCTTATTCATAAAGTAGATCTCTGTGAGAGTCTCTACATCTCTACAAGCCATTTTCATAAGCTCAGCCAAGTGAATCATGGGAAAGACCTATGCGTGGGGTTTTAATAATGAACTATGTCCAGTGTCCATTCAAGGGAATGATATTTATGTAGTCTCCTACATGAGCTGCTATAAAAGTTTGCATGAACCGGGAAGTTAAACTGCATAAATTGAATGTTCAGTGGCTTATTTAAAAGAAGAAGAAGAAAAAAAGATAATTTAAATGATGGACAGGTGATTATACAGTACAAGTTTGAAACAATGTAATTTTAATAACACTGAGATTAAGTATTATTGTTTTTATTAGATTTTGAAATATGTTTTTATTGTTTTAATTACAGTTTTATTTTGTATTTCAGGATTAGTTAAAGGTGGGGTACGTGATTTCTAGTAGCCAATATTGACATTTGAAATCACCAAAACAAGCACGCCCCTACCCCAAAAGGGACTCACCCCTATTTTGTTAGCTCACCATCTCTATCTTTCTGTTGCTGGGCTCGGCTAATGTATGTGTAAGGCTCTATCCTCCACATCATGAGTAGACACGCCCCTTACTGCTGATTGGCTACAAGTTTGTTTTGGTACTTGGCCAAATCGCTTACCCCACCTTTAAATTAAGCTATTCAAAAATCTGAAATGTTGCTGAACTAGCGGAAATAAAATAAGGTACATTTTTTATACGTATTTTATGTCAATGTTTGTTTTATTTTTACGTTTTTATTTTTATTTTTTATAACAACTCTAGTTTGGAAGACCATATTAATACAAAACAGTAAGTGCATTTACAGTATATGCAGACTAAAAGTTCAATTTCAGACTGAAGCAGATTTTTTTATTTAGTATTATTATATATTTTTTTTTATTCCTTTATTTTGTTTTAATGTGACTATTTTAGCCTAAAATTTTATTAGTCTAGGCTGCAATACCTCAAAAGCATTGTTAGCTTAAGTAGATTGTAGATTAAGACCTTTGATGCCAGCATTTTTTTTTTATATACAGTATATACTTAATAAATTGGTGGGTGGTGCTGGCGCTGCGGATAAGGCACAATGGTGTGAGACCCGGGTTCGAATCCACTGTGAGACACCGATGTGTCCCTGAGCAAGACACTTAACCCCTAGTTGTTCCATAGGCGTGCGACCTCTGACATATATAGCAATTGTAAGTCACTTTTGGTAAAAGCATCAACTAAATGAATACATGTAAATGTAATTCACTTTGAAATTCTATGCTTTTGGGAAACAGCCTTTGTTTTTTAAGAAGTTGGACGAAAAGACCTAGATAATGCCTGGCTTGGCTTCGTGCAGCATCTATACAAGTTAATCACTACAGTTTGCCTTAGCATGGTGCATGTACTCTGAAAGTCAGAAATGATGTGAAACATGTATTTAATTGCACAAATTGGATTTGTATAAAGATGTTTTAGTGCCAGCATTAATCAGTATGTGACATGTCTGTCAATGGAGAGATTGGTTACAAACCTCATACCAATAGTACTGATATTCCTACAGTATATGCCTTTATGAGAGTTGCAACCAAAATACTGTGCCAATTACAGAAAACAGAAATCCAATAAGCCCAGAGGCACTTGTACCAGACGAGAGGCACTTTAGTATTACCCCAAAACAATGTTTGAGTGATTGTTATTAAAAATTATTTCAAACACCCAGATGGCTCCATTTAGTTCACTAGATTTCACAGGGTTTCATTAAAATATTGTTAGAACAGTTGTTCTGGCCAAGAAACAAAAGAGAAAAGCAGAAAAATACATGCAAACACGGTTGTACCAAGAGAGATGCACACAGTTAATGATAAACATTCACTTTCACGCAAATGAAATGCAAGTGACATGACAACAAAATCTGTTTAGCAAACGTACGCGGAGTCACACAGTTAATGAAGCTCTTTGTTGATAATCATACACGTGCATAGTAATTTGGTTGCCAGGAGACATCTTTTGTTGATGACAGAACACCTGCAAAGCCAACAGTGGCGTATGCGTGTCTTTATACATCATCCTCTGAGAGTCAGAGAATGAAATGTCTATATGTTCGGAAGGCATAGGGATCAAGTTGGAATATCCCACTTTGAATGGACTGCAGCATCGTCCCATTAGATTTCAAGCTGCATTCAAATCTTCAAAATTAAACATCCGGGTGTCTTTTAAAACCAGCAGCTGCCGTTTATTGTTTATTTTCAATTAAAAGAGCAATCTCATTGGTTTACGAGGCAGGATATGCGCAGTGCAGCTACCAACTGATTAGTTAATTACACCTACACATCTCCAGCAAAGACTAAACGTGTGAAAGTTACTATAAATTGTATATTATGCGTAAATGTCAGCGGAGAACGAGTCTCGCTTGATTCCCACTAGAAATGTGAACACATCTGCTTGCTAGGAGCTCGATTTTCTCAAATCTCTGAGAAACATTGCTCCCATGGTCTCTAATATGCACATCAAAGAAAGGCTCGCATCAGATATGTGCCAACAGAGTATTGAGCAATGCATTTCTCAGCCCTGCCGTGGCATTTGTTACTAATTCAAGTCAAACAATCACTGATGTCAAAGCTGCATCCAAAACGAATGCCCAGTTTGAATATTTCAGTATGTTTACATGGATGATCTTACACTAATTTTAAATGGTTAAATAAGGTCATGTAAGCACAGTAAGAACTTTTTGTTTTAGCAGCTCTTGGTGATCTTTTTTTTTTATATCAAAAGTGAAGAAAAATCCTGTTGTTAATGTTGTTAAATTAAGCTATCAGCTATTTGTTGTAAATCTAAAAAGTTGAATTGAACTGTTGTAAATAATTTAATGATGATAAAAAAATTATTACAGGAAAAAAAAAATCTGTCACATCTTTCACTGTTTGACTGGCAGAGCCATGAGAGAGCGGGTCACCTGTTTCCTTGAGCAAAGAATGGCGTCTGTCAGAAAGAAAAAGGCAAAGCTGGAGAGACTGGCAGAATGAGAAGACCAAAGATAGAGAGGGAGAAAGAATAGAGAGGCACTGGAGGGTCGATCAAGAGAGAGAGAATCCACTGGGGTGGAATAATCTCCACCAGGAGCAAAGTGAAGACCATCAAGCACATTTCACATGCAATTTAGTGTGACGCCTCTGATGAAAACTGTCATAACCAGAGCACTCTAATTTACAAACTTAAGAGCACGATGTCTTTCAGTTGAATCTCAGGGCCAAAGCACGGTGTTCGGCAGAAGCGTGCATCAGTGTAACAGTATGAGAGCGGTGTGAAGTGTCAGACATCTGGAGGGGCTGTCCGGCTGGGAAGGTCTTGATTGTAATATGAGTATTTACTTGCAGAAGGTTCAAATTGTCTTGACGCCATCGAAGGTGCAAGTTTAGGGAGGGACAAGTCAATTGCTGCACTGTACTGTAAGTAGACCAAACTTCAGAAGAGTGTTAAGACCGGCTTGTACTGTTTTTTTCTTTTTTGTAAGCTTTTATAAATCATTCATTCAGTGCAGCCACATTTCGCCAAACCCCGTCCTCTTGTTTTTAGAGGTAACTTGTTTAGATTGCCCCAGGTAACACTTATTAAAGCAATGCTGAGGCAAGCTACACATCCCAGATCCTCTAAACTCTTCATTTCCAAAGATTATGGCTTCAGTCCCAATAGGATCTTGGAATTGATTATTGCAACCCAAAATTACTGATTTTGCAGAAAACATTCAACAAAATTGACATTTGAGACTGTATATCTGTTGTGCAGTGAATAATCACACACAAAAAGAAAGAATTTACAAATAGATAAATCATTGGATTATAGTTGGATAGTTAATATAATAGTGATAATGAATACATTTAATTTCAAATATTTTATTGCATTAGACTCGCAATTGAAAATGTTATTCTATATTTTTTAATAAATATTTAAAATTAAATATTTGTATTTAATATTAGTTGATTATATAATAATTATTTGTCTTATTTTTACTCTCTCTTTTTTTAAACCTGCACTCCCCTACACACTGACTCACATAAACTAATGTTATGTGTAAGTTGGTGATTTTCCGATGGTTAAAACTGATTGGAAATTGTGGTCTTTACATTAAGATCAGAGACCGGCAAAATATGTTTTTGTTTGGAATAAATGTCTCCATTTGAACTGTGGGAGAAACTTCAACATATTTTTTTCCTGATGCATTTCGGACGCATTTTCCCTCGAGCTTCTATTTCATGGCACTAATAGGCCATTAACAGATAAGATACATTTTATGAGTCCATTAAGGAAGTGTAAGTTAAATGACAATCGAAGGGTCAAGTCATTGTAATTTCCCATGATGGTCCAATGGTGCAGGTTGAGTTGGCGAACATAATTGGCTATGCTGGTTCTGCTCTGGGGAGATGCCTTCAGGCTTGTGTCTTTGCAGTCGTTTATTAACATTTAATACGTATGCTTTTTACCTTCAGACAGACAGAGGACCAAGCCCTCTCTCTTCACTGCAGCATGTTTGCTGGCATCCATGTTTAATACATAGTAGTCAGCTCTGGAAACATCACCCCGCTGATCTCAAGGCCATGTGGAGGGGGAGGTGAATGCGATGGCAGCCCTCGTTTGTCACATGTGTGACACTTTGTGCTGCTCATCTAAGTCAGCTGGACGTGCTTTATCGTCCTCCACCAGTGAACAGCCTGAATTCACAGGACCCACAAAGAAAACAGTAAAAAAGGGTTGGATTCTGAAAGTGATTTACAAAAGTGATGCTTGTCACAAAAAACAGGGTATTTTTATTTTTATTTACAGAGAACCCTTACCTATATAGGATAGTTTATCAAAAATAGATATTTAGTATATGTAGATGAGTTTGTTTCTTCATTAAAACAGATTTGGAGAAATTTAGAATTACATTACTTGCTCACCAGTGGCTCCTCTGCAGTGAATGGGTGCCATCAGAATGAGAGTCTAAACAGCAGATAAAAATGACTCCAGTTCATCATTTAACATCTTATAAAGTGAAAAGCTGCATGTTAGTAAGGACAGAAATGAAACATTAAGATGTTTTTACATTCAAACCACTGCTTATAAAATACAAGTAATCTACTGTATCTATAATATTGCTGTCTTCAGTGAAGAAGTCATCGTGTCAGAATCAGGAGGGTAGTATGCATAGATCAAGCACTGTTTACAAGCAAAAACAGTTCAAAACAAATATGTCAGTGGATTTTGATTAGAGAGATCAAGGGATGGACTTTCTCACCGAAGGAAGTACTACTATACAGTAGATTATGAAGTAATTTTTCGGTCATTGTTTAATGTTAAGATGCCTTATAAACATAGCTTTTCACTTCATAAACCATTAATTGATGGACTGGAGTAGTGTGGATTTTTATGTTTTTATCAGCTGTTGGGACTCTCATTCTGACGGCACCCATATACTGCAGAGGATTCATTGGTGATCAAGTGATGTAATGCTAAATTTCTCCAAATCTGTTCGGATGAAGAAACAAACTCATCTACATCTTGGATGGCCTGAGGGGGAGTAAAATGTCAGCAAATTTTCATTTTTGGGTGAACTATTCTTAAGAGCGCAATATGGGGCCAACAGTGACAACAAAAATGAAGTATTCCCTTAAGTGAGAAAAAGACACTTGGTAAGCAAGATAAAAAATAAAATAAACAAAAACACCCCTATGGAGAAGAAGCCATCTGCTAGGCACACATTTCTAAAAATGAATCATCAATCTGTTCTCAAACTATAGTAAACAGTTGCACGACTCCAACACTGTGTTGAAAGGCACCAACCTAGAAAATAAGAATCCACCTATGTGGCAATAAAAGAAATAAAGCCCATATTGCATATAAATCAGTGCAGGAAAAACATCTGGCTACTCCAGACAGGCCACCGAATGGGCTTTGGCCATGCAGAGAATTGCGTTATAGAAATTTCTTCTAATTCAAATGCGGTGATAAACTCAAAGTACCATGAAACAATAAAATCCGCTGACCAAAGAGCCACTGTGTCACCCGCTGTGTTCTTTGGCAGCTCGGAGTGTAAGTGCTAAAACTCGCTCTTACGTAAGCATATGCTGAGATCATTGCATTTCTGCAATAATTGCCTAGAAATATTCCTAAGCGCCAAACTTCATCTGGTTGAAGACTCTGAACAATAGAGATTAGGATGCATAAAGCCTGCTCTTATGAACTGAAAAAGAAGCATGCACTCTAGTTGTGGTGTCAGACATTGTATTAATTTCATTACAAAAAGATTACAATTATTTGCACAGTTTCATCCAGTCATTCTTTGATTTAAAACAAATAATCATGAGATTGGGCTGCAGCGTTGTAATAAAGCCAACAGAGTAAATACAATAACGTATGATCTGTCAGTGAACACAATGTACACACAAAGCACAAAAAAATGCGCTTCCCTCTTTCCTGCTATTTATACTTTTCCTATTTTCCTTTAGCACACGCACCACTGAAAGATGCCTGATTTCTTGAATGCTCTGAATCAGGTGATAAATAATGCATACACATTTATTGATTAATATTTCACTAGGTGGAGGTTGCTGAGGAATTCTTGAGCAGGCCAATAATGCCTTGCATGATAAACATCGGCTCTGGCCAGTGTGTTTTCCTGCCGTTGACTCCAGGATTCGAAGGGACGTACGTTAGTGATTGAATCTGACAGTGGTATATGGCTCATAACAATTTGCGCATCTTACTGCCTCTGATGACACTTGTGGTTATTGGCAAAGTGAAGATTAAGTTAATGAGCTGTGGGTGGTCATCAGTGCCTCACATATAGCCATGAGTTAATAAAATATCAAACCACTGAATGTATTTGTACAGTCCAAGGCTGTGCATGTATTTCTTGGCTTGGTCCTCTAAAAAAGGCTTTTGGACCAGTGCCATCAGAGTAAATGCTCAAGGGCAACTCAGACTCAGAAAAAAAACTAAGCACAGCACTGCAACAACCTATCAGCCTTAACCTGAGCTGCATGTTCTCTGCAGTGTGTCTCCCATGTTCTACCTGGTCAGGCATGATAAGCTTACAAACTCCATCACAGTCTCTGTATTATGCATGGTTTGTTCAGCCTCAACATAGCACTGTGTGTAGAGATGTTGTTGTCGACCATGTCCCACATTGCTAAATTTATTCTCAATATTAAACTAATTATTACACTATTGATCAATCCATGTGTCATCTGAAAAAAGAAGTGTTATGCTTCACAGTAGCATAATGTTATTTCTTCTCATATTCTATTGGATAACCACCATTGTTGGGCTAGCTACTCAAAGAATGTAATATATTACTCATTACTAGTTACTACTTTCAAAAGTAATATTGTTGCTCATTACTTTCCCGCAACAGTAATTAGTTACACTACTAGTTGCATTACTTTTTCTTCACGTCTCACAGAAGTTGAAACTGTAAGGTAAAGCCACAACTTACACAACAGTGTTCAGATCATCTTTTTTTCCCGGACAAAATCAATAATTTAACATTTCTATCTGCTGAATGTAAGCTTTTCATATTCCAAGCTCACCTGCTGCACTGAGGACATCACATGTATGTGCAAGTCCTGAAAATTGTGTAAATAAATCTAGGAAGTATTTGATTGTTAGATTTTAATTAGCGGGGTTGAGGCATTAAAAGTAACTCAATTATTTTATGAATGGTAACTGTAATATTATTACTGAAATCTTATTAGTAATCAGTTACACTACTAGTTACTGCAAAAAGTAATATTATGACAGTAACTAAGTTACTAGTAACTAGATGCTGCCCAACATTGATGACCACAAGCATAGAAGTTATACTTATAGCACAAGCATCATCAAAATATTAATCTGAAAGCACTTAAAAGGCGCATTTGAACGCTGTTAGTGCTATAGAACACTATATTTCTCTCTCAGTGTATGCCATGCTTTTGACATCAAATTGCCAATTAGCTAGAATTTGAACCAGTGGGTGGTGAGCCAAAGAAAAATAACAATGCTAAATGCTAATAATAAAACAGAATGTGAATTAAAAATGAATGAAAATAATAAAACTAGTGGGACACAGAGGGGAAAATGCAGCTATATTTACAAGTGCCATATTGTTGTGGCTATAATTTTGCTGTTGTTCTTAAAAAATGTATAAGATTACCACTTTTCCCTTTCAGTCTGTCATGCAAATGAATTTTGCATAATCTATCTATTTTGCATCGATTTCTTTTTACCACAAAGTTGTATTTTAAGGCTACATATGAGGGAATTGTTTTTGGCACCTGAATGCCAATTATCTGGGATCTTTTAAACGTTGCATGCATTTCATTATGATTTAATTATCTTCTTGTCCTTTTATACAGAAAAGACGAGAGAACACGGCAATGGAGAGTCTGTGAATTAAGTTAGCTTAAAATGCTGCCCCTTCATTTTGACGTGATGAATATTAAGGGAGGAATGTACTGATGCTGCACGACGCTATTTGCATCAGATAGACGTCTGTAGAAAAAAACTGCAATGGGAATAAAACTGCATTTCATGACGTTATTAACGACATTATCCAAGATGTATTCTCTCACGCGAGCGCGCGCGCACACACATGCATACATACACACGCCTCACATTACTTGTTTATCGTCACAAAACAAAGACGAAGAGCAAGAACAACAAAGACGGCGTTGAGAGGCTCTCTTTAGACGTTACGTTGAGTCTGACATCATGGGAGCTCCGCGAGCTTAAAAGAGAAGGTAAAAAATACAACGGGAGAATCACAGAAGGCTCTCAGTGTGGAATGATAACGACTAACTAACGGCGTCTCCTGTCAGCTCCTCTTCCCGCCGCTCAAGGCAGCAGCAGTCACGTGACAGCAGCGAGGCTCACAGACTGAGAGAGAACGAACGCGCTTCATTCGCCATACTGTGTTTTGTGCCATAACGCATTTTTATCGCAACATTTTACTCCCACTCGGTGAGTACGTTTCCAGGCCTTTTTGTAACCCTTTTTGTCTTTTCACTTGCTCTTTTTTATTTTTTCTCTCTCTCCTTTTGCTTGGGTTTGAGCGTTGAGATTTGAAAAAGTGTTGTTTTGAGGCGTTTTTCGATCCGTACCTCAAGTTTTTAGTATGCAGTGATTCCTATCTGGGCTATTCAGTACTGAGTGACACTGGCCAAGTACGTGCTTGCAGTCGTGTGAAATCATGCAACTGGTTTTTAAATGGCCTTGGCAGTTCCATTTTTACGTATGTACGATGATATTTGTTTTTAACCCTTTTTCCCTTTTTTGTTCTCTGCCATAGACTTTTGCTGTAGATATGCTTTGCTTGTATTTTGCGCTATTGTTCATGAGAGTTTTGTGATTTTGATGTCACCGAGCGAAGCATTTGCTTTTATTTTGGTCTTTTCTTTACCCGAAAGTCATTTTCAGACCTGGCGACGTTTTAATGGAAACTTTTCTTGCAGCTTAGCTGTCACGTTTGTTTATTTTTGCTGGTTTTTCTTTCATTTTTTAATGCCTTATCCTTTTGCAGATGATTTTAAGGTGAAGTGATTTTTGGATGTGCTCATTTTTCACGTAGATGATGCAAATTAAGGTGTCTATGAAGGGAATAATTGTTTCTTTGGGGAAAATATCAATCAGTGCGTCTTTGCTTTCACCGAAGATGAACAGACTCTACTTTGCAGGTATATAAGGACAAGAAATCAAACCTTACAGCACATGTTTGTTTTCAATAAAAGCAAGGCGATTCTGAAATGTTAATCTGTGAATGATGTATTCTTTGGCTGTGAGGTTTATCATCAAATATACATCTGTAGTTGTGCTTGTGCATAATAACCACATTGCAAGTGAATGTGAAACTAAGTGGAACCCCTGTAAATCATACCTTTATCGTTGTGTAGATCTCTCACTCACCTTATATGAATTTTATAATGATATATTTAAAAGAGTCATCTCATACGTCATTTACTTTATAACTGTCCAAATGCCTGGGTAAGCAAGCAGGTCCCACTATCTGTATTTTAGATATAATCTTAAGCAATTTCAGATTGTAACCATGTGTTGGATGCCAAATGTTGTCACTGTGAGGTTTGGATGGTGCACACGTAATATATTTGGTTCTACAGACCAACAGAGAACATTTAATTGCAGGTAAATTGAATCAACAACATCACATGAAAGGCTTAAAAACACATGTAGATGTCTCAGAAGAAAGGGTAATGAGCATGTTAAACTGCAATCTCAAAAGAGATCCAGCATGCTGTTTCCTTTCAGCACCATGGACAGCGAATGGGTTCACAAATAGCATTTCAGCACTCGGCAAATAAGAACTTTTCATGCCATCTATTATGTACAACGAGGACGCTTTTATAGCATCTAAAACTTATTTTAAGATCTGTCTGCTTAAAGGGATAGTTCACCCAAAAATGAATCAAAATCCATTCACTCACCCTCATTTCATATGGGCTCCGATATGGACAAAAAACAGTTCAATTATTCCTCGAAATATATCTTCTCTTGTATTCCACAGAAGAAAATAAGTCATACAAGCTTGGAAAGACATCAGGGTGAGTAAACATTGTTGGGGTGAACTATGCCTTTAACTTTCTCCTTTCTAAACTGTATTTTACTGAAAGCATTCTGTGCCAATGCTTTCCCACAGTTCCTACAAGCAGTGATCAGTGACACAGCAAGGTGTGCGTGTGGGTGGGTGGGCATGGCAATAACTGCTGTTGTGCTTTGTTTTTTGCATCTTAAGCTTCACCTATTCCAGTTAGCCACCAGAATATCTTTAGATTCGGTCTTAATGTCAGGCGCTGTAGTGATTGTGAAGGTGCGCCGCATCATTGAGATGTACATGGCGTGTGTTGAAAGGTGCCTCAGCCGCGTTGATAAATGTCTCTTTCTCTGTCATCCCTCCAGCTGGGTGTTATGATAGCCGGCGTTACTTCCTGCGGTGTCGTCTCAGCCCTCCAGGCAATTTTCCCCTGTTATCTGGGCGTTGCACATGAGAGCTATAAATGAGGGTTGAGAAATATAATAGCTCATGTGTGGAGATGGCTTTGCACTCATGAATAAAACATCCTTCCCTTAGTAAAGGACTGTTTACGCTGGACATGTGCCCGCCATCTGAGTAGAGCTGGACTTTGTGTTGGCTGGCTAACTTCCTTCTACTTTGTAATTTTTGGTGCACGTTTTGTTAGTTGATTTATATTTCCTGATCTGTTTAAGATTGGCATTGTTATTTATATCAGTTGTTTCCTTGCAGACATTACAGCCAGATGCTCTTGTACCTGAAGAATTTGAAGGAATGTCTTGGTCTCAGATTCTCACACTGCCAAAGCAACAGGACGTAAAGGATCAGAGTTAAAACCCCTTTGAACTGTAGTCTCTGATCCGTCACAGAGGGATATGTTAGTGACATAGGGAACGTTAGGATGGAAACCAAAGCGGTTTGATTCTGTTAAATTGTTTCAATTACCTTTGACTTATGTTAGTTCAGTCCAAAATTTAAATTATCTCATCAATTACTCATGTTGAAACACAGAAGATATATTAAAATACTAATAAAAAGCAGCTATTTTAATTGTAATTGACTGTTTTAACTGTAGTTTTTTTTATCAAATAAATGCAGCCTTAAGCATAAGCACAAGAAACTTCTTTCAAAAACATTAAAATATATTACTAACCCCACACTTTTAAATGGTAGTGTATATGAGCAATTTTATACAAGTTAAATGTTGTTTTTATTTAGACTTTAGCTGATCTGTGTTAAAGACATAGGAAACGTTGGAATGGAAACTGCATAGATTTGATTAAGTAGAGTTGAGAATTTTGTACTGCTAGATTGATCATTAATTGATTATTTTATATGCATAGTTAACTCCAAAATGGACATTCTGTTATTATTTTCTCACAGCACTGTATGTCTGTCTCTATTTCTTCTGTGGAACAGAAGATATTTTGAGGAGCACTGTTTCTCAACAAATGGTCATAGATTTGTTTCATTCTGTAAACTACAATACACAATACTTAAAAAAATATCTCATTTGTGTTTTACAGGTTTAAAATAATGTTCGGTAACAATGCATTTTACTTCTGTAAAGCAATACACTGAAAATAAAAGTCTTAAACATTTAACACTTAGGATTTGCTGATAAATTCCACAAAAATAAATAAATAAACAGCAAGTAATGCATTGAAATAAATGTTTTTTTTTTTTTTTTAAGAAACACTGAAAAAAGTTATAGTTTTTGTCTATGGAGATTTGATTACTGTGTGCACCTTTAAATGGCATTAAATTATTTCCTTAACAATGGGAACGTTTATATAATGTCATTCATTACAACATAGTACCTTAATAGCTACTGTATTTAGCTGAAAAACCAGTGTAGAAACATTCCCTTCGTTTATTGGTGTTTTCACTCAGAAATGACTAGTAAACACCACAAACAGAAAGAAATGGCAAGTAACACGTTGAATTAAACATGACTCTTTGAAGTAGAAAAACTTATATGGTATTTTGTTTCTAAAACATAATCCAGTAATCAACTTATACATATTTTACACTGGTTAAAATGATTATACTCCACCTGATTGACCTAGGTGTCATCAGATGAAATGGAAAGTATAGATTGCAACAATTCCTCAAACAATTATTATTATAATTATGTTTTTGGCATCGGATTAATTGTGCACAAGGGACTTTTAATATATTATGAAAGTAAATTTATATTTTATGTTCAATTTTAAAAGTCAAGCACACAAATGAGACTTCATCTGTGTCTTCTTTGACAGTGTTGCCTCATTTAACACAGACATATTAACAGTGAGATTTCTAAATGATATTCTAATGACTACAAGACTTCATTTTTTTCCTCGACTCATATTCTAATCAACAAAAAACTCACTCATAATGAGCTTATTTCCTAGCATGGTCATATCTTAATAACAAGCAGAATTAGATAAAAGCATCTGCCTCTGAAGGACTCTAACCTCTCATGTAACCCTGAGCAGATAAACAGCTCACCCTTGGCGATGAGCACTAGGCTTTTATAAGCTCGCATGAATCTGTTTCCCTTTTCAGAGCTGTAAATTTGATAAATGGGAGGATTCTTCATTAAATAATCATATTTTGAACAATCAGTGCCATTTCTGAAGAACAAGGGCAATCTAACAGAGCTTTTAAGAGCCAATTATGTTAAAGCATTCGAGTTATAATACAGTGCTTCAGCGCAACCTCTTCAATGATATATGCTACAGTACACCAACTTTTCCAGTTAAATTGTTTTGTTAACCTCAGTGAGATTTTGAGTTTCAACCAATCATTAGAAGGAGCTTGCTGACAGTATCAGATCAGAGAGTATTAATGTCAATCAGATTTATATAAATTTGCATCTTGCTTCAAAAGCAGAAGGGACCGTTCAGGACAAGATGACATCAAAATTATCCCTCTTTAACTTATTAATACATATCTGTCTTCATCATTTTCTCCCCGAATGACAACAGGCTGTTGTTTTTAACCCCTGCCTTTTAAACACCTTTAAAACTAATTTTCATAATCCAATCAATTCCCATGGATAAATAATTTCCAAAAAATAATTTCTTGTTGAATATCCTGTTTCAGTTTATACACTACTGTGTTGTCGTTGTTGTTTTATTTAATTAATATTTTCATTCAGCAAGAATGCTTTAAATTAATATTATCTGTCACTCATTAAATGATTAATTGAAAAAGATTACAAAAATATTAAATTGTTTTCGTCTTTGATAATAGTTGTAAAATAGATTACGAATGTAGTTGTTGTTGTTGTTTTTTGACTAGTAGAAAACTAGCTGGTCTGTGTTTGTTCGTTTTAAGACCCAAGTGATGGTTCTGAAGAAACATGGTGTAAGTCTTTTTTAGTTATTTTATTTCAGCTGTACTCAGCCTATTTCACTTAATGTTAATTATTAATGCAATAATTTATCATAGAATTTATCGGATTATTTTTCTTCTGTCTTTTTTTCTGGACTCAAAGCGCAGCCTCAGAGGCTTCCAATCTCATTCTAGCACAGAAAACAGTTATTTTACAATGCGTTTAGGCTGACAGCAGGTTAATGGGCTGGACTGAGAGATGTGGCTCTAAGGGGCATCGGTGTAATAAGCGTGTGGTCTGATCTGTGGTTTGATCCTGTCACTTACTCGCTGCTGAAGACTCTGTTCCCTCAGCCAATCAGCTCTGAGTCTAGTCTGTAATATGAATGTGTCCTTCTGGCGCTCGCTTAAGACCTGTTTGGGCACCGTGACAGGAAATTATCCATCTGTCCTCCACAAACATTTAAGAGTAAGTGTGTCCAAGTTTGCACTTTAAAACTGGACTTTGCACTAATTGCCTGGTTTCCTTACCACATTAATTTCACGATTACATTCGAAAGACTAATTCATATTGGTGAGATGGCACAGAAAGTCTGGCTACTATTTAAGTTTTTGCTCTGTAGACCTCATTTACTTTTTACTCTGACAAGTCGGTCCAGCTGGGATTATTTCTCAAATAGTTCCAACTATAGGGACATTTTTTAATTTGATTTCTTTTAATGACCATACACACATGGGCTACAGAGAGAAGTCAGCAATTAAAAGCAAAAACTAAATGAAATTTAAAGGTGCATTAAGGGATTTTCTGGCTGATACAACAGCGGTCTTGGACTTCATCCTGACACTTACTGGTGAGGATGTATCATTACAGTAAAGAGGAAGTTTTTGTAAATGGATGTCAGCGATTAACCTATTCACAAGTTATTTTTACCAAATGGGTGTGCAATATAATATAATATAATATAATATAATATAATATAATATAATATAATATAATATAATATAATATAATATAATATAATATAATTATGTTTATTATGAGGGTGTTATAGCATCTGTAAATTTACAGTAAACAGAGTTGATTTTGTTCAAACTATTTGTTTCATTTGTTTCAAATTTACCCTGTTTCAGTTACTAAATTCAGTATTCTGAATTAATGATTTGTTTGTCTTCAGTTTAGTCTCCATGTGGCTTTATACATATTGGTAAATAAATAATTCTACTGCTTATTATTGTTTATTGTTATGCTGGTTTGTTTTAATTCATGTAAAATGGAAATTTAGGAATGAAAATTATATAATTAATCTAGTGAAAAATGCTGTCTAAAACATACCTTGATATTTTTTAATGTACAAATATAAATATTGTATATAGCAGGTAATATATTATTTTATTTGATCTATTATTTATTATACAGTATTTTATTATTATTTACATTAAATTCTTTTTTTTTTCAAACTATATCACCCATTGTTCTCAGCTGGGCCGGGTTTCCCGATAACGATTGATCCTAGAGCTTAAGAGTGTTTTCTATGAGTAAATGTGCAATCGTTCGTTATTGTTTCACGTGTGTTTCCCAACAATGCACTTTAAACACAGTTGCACGTAGCTGTGCTTTAAGCTACTTAGGAGTCGCTGTCCATTTATCAAGTGCTGAAATGTCACATTATAGAATGGCTCTTAATTGTAGTACACACTATCGTTTATTGATGTTAACCTAATGCTGCATTCCAAACAGACAACTTGGATATAATAACTATGCCACAATACAATATTATAGTCTTTAATATTATACTTTAAATAATAATATATAATATACTTTATGTACTTTATATATTTATATATTATGTTAGGTAAAAAATGTTAGCCTGAATGCACTGTAAGTCGCTTTGGATAAAAGCGTCTGCTAAATGCATAAAATTATTTTAATTTATTTATTTATACACTGTATAGAGAGAGAGAGTGAGACGTTATTTCGGATCAAATACATAGCTGGCTTTCGTGCACTTCAGCAACTCATTGACATATTTTTTTCCCTCAGTCTTTGAAACATTTAATTACTTATTTTATTCTTTTTTTTTCAGTCATTTAGGCTAATTTAAATGTGTATTTCTATATTTCTGCCCTTTTTAATTATTAAATTTTTAAATTAATAAAACGCGTCATAAAGTGTGCAATAAAGCACAATAAAATCCTTATATTATAATCACATTGCGCTTGAATCAAGTTAAAGGTTTAATCTGCCAATTGTCCTGCAGATGACCACATAAATCTGTCTTCTTATGATGCAGCTAGGGTTTAATGATTACTGAGCACTTGTAGATCTACGATGATTTTAAAGTGCATTTGGGAAACAGACCGTAATATTAAGATCAGGCGTAGGTTCGTTTTTACGAACTCCTTAGGCTTACGAAGCTTTTGGGAAACCCGGCCCTGGTTGATATATATATAGATATATATATATATATATGTATGTATGTATGTATAGGCCTATATATTAGGCCACATTAGGTTTATTAAAGAAAAATTGGACCATATTAGGCTGTATATTCTACTGTTGTGGTTGGAGTTTTCATCTCACGTCAGTATGTGTCATTTTAAAAATTTTATCTAAAGTGCAATTAATTCTTTATGTGTTAAGCCTTTTGTGACCAAAAGTACTTTAAAGCAATAAGAATATTTCAAGAGTAAATTCCAGCAGTAAGTTCTAAACATTTTGTGCCCACATGTAGGCTACAAGTGCAGCCTTGAAAATGCGTGTTTATATGTTGCATGCCATAAGCGTTAATGTTTATTCCTTACTGGGAAATATGTATACCTTGTTGTCTGTGGCAGATTAAATCATGATTCACTTCATGGAATCAATTTCACAGCCTATTTCAGCAGCACCGTGTCACGCATCCCACTGATGTCGTTTTACCCCACTATTTGTCTCGCTTGGGATGCACAAGCTTTCCCAATATATTTATCCCTCTCTGTTTATCATACCAGCCCTGCATAAAATCTTCATTAATGCATATGATTGAAACCCCAGCATTACAGTGAGGCGAGGCTTTGTTTGTCTTGCTCCCCGTTCTTTGTACACCTTTTTTGCACATACACAATCACAGTCATCTTATATGGCGGTGTGTTATTTATTAAGGGCAGACCAGCACCTTTCAGAACTCTATTAAGTGCAGATCTCTCGGCTTGTCAACATCACAGAGAGCTGCGCTCCATCAGCTACAAGAGCTGTCGACTTTAAGACAGCTCCTAAACTATTAGAGTTATACTGTGACAAAGCCGCTCTCGCATACTGTCATACCCTTGTACTGATAAACAGTTGGCCTGTCACACTCTTGTACTGTTGCGCTACTACACTTTTGCTCTCATACTTTGTTTGAGATCTTGGTTCAAACATGTCAATATGGTAGTAGAAATATACATTAATTGTATATAGTGTTCCTGTAGCTCAACTGGTAGAGCACTGCATATCAAGCGCAAGGTAGGGGGTTTGATTCCCGGGAACACATAATATGTAAAAATTGATAGCCTGAATGTAGTGTAAGTCACTTTGGATAAAAGCATAAAGTCTGCTAAATGCATAAATTACATTTTTTTATTTTTATATATTTATATATAATTAATAGTAGTGTGTATAGCAAATTTAGTAGTTTATAATATTCTGTTTCTGTCTGTCTATAACATTCTATTTATTTTTACAAAGTACGTCCAAAAAGCTATATGCAGTATTGAAAGCAGCTGAGCGAAAGTCAGATATCAAATGCAGCATTGTGGCTACATTTAGTAATTTACTCCCAGCACAGGCTAAACTCTCACCCTTTTTTCCTGGGAGGCGTCTATCCTAACGCATTGCTCAGTCTGAGTGTGTTTGTGAGAGTTATTTAAAGGAACTGAAGGAAAAGGCTTTCTATAAAGGTGGGAGTTGTTGTTATGACTGAAAGAGAATGCAGGAGTACATCACATATATTCTAGCTACCTTTGTTCCCTTCACTTTTTCTTGACCTTCGCTGTTGCACTGAGGTTTTGTCTCTCGATTTCATTCTTGCGGTGTGTGTTGTAACTGTAAAGGCTGTAATCATCCTCCCTCATTTATTACTAGAGCAGAGTTTGGCTCCTCCCACTCGCTCCTATGGCCCTTCAAGAGATGTTAGGGAGAGATGAGGATCAATCATTTCTCAGAGTTATTCCAGGCAACAGATCCAGACCTGCCCACTGGAATACACTGATACTAGAACAATTGCTAGCTTGTAACTAACAAATTCTTTGTTGCAATATAGAGGTTGTTTTTTCAGATTCATCCCAGTGAAAGGTTTGTTTACATTCATTCACTGTCTCTTTCTGTAGGTTACATAATCATTCAATAGCTTAGGTTCAGTGCTTCTTCACAACCTGTGCTCGTATTTTACTGTATTTGCTTGCATTGTAGTCAGTCTTTGGAAGATGAAGAGATTTGCTTGCTTAAAAGATTAAAAATAACAGGCTGGGATCCTTTTTAGGCCTTAATAAATGGTGCCCGTTAACATCAGAAGTGCTTATTGTATTGCCTCATCACACTCAAGGCCAAACAAAATGAAACCTGCGCTGGTCCAAACTGGTGAGCAGGTGGTTGTGGGGTACAGATGCTGGTAGAGTGGGTAACACACTACATTCAAATATCCATGAGTGATGAATACACAGCTACTCCTCCATCTGGTTCACGGCAGCAGCAGCTGGACTTCACCTGGACCTACTGGAACCGTATGCTCGGGCCAGAGATATCAAATGCTAACAGGGTAAATCTCACGAAGATACGCTGGTCAGGAATCACTATGAAATCGAAAGAAAGAAATAAGACGTTTTGGCTTTGAAGCCTATTTTCGGATCAGTTTGATTTGTTTATATTGTGATATTGTTATTAATATAATTAAGCACATTTCCCATGCATATTCTCATTAACAAAATACATCGGGATATGTGTTTAAGAGTGATTCTCATTACTTTAATATAGAGATGGTCTTACTGTATTACAGTAAATAATTGGTAAAATTATTATAATACAATTATTTTTTATTTAAATGATTTTAATACCGTGTTAAATGTATAATTTTATTTTAATATAATAGTGAAATTACTGTGATACTATGATAATTTTTTCCTTACATTAATCATAAAACTAAATTATTGCAATACCATGATTTATTTTTAAGCCAGAATAAATTACAGCACAATATTACCATATCTATCCATCTATTTTCTTTAATTGTTTAATTAAATTTTAATTAATAATCACTAATTATACTATTAATGTAATTACAATTTGTTAGAAAATAGAAAACTCATCATATTTGAAATAATATTATTAGTCTTGTAATTTTCTCAAATGTAACGTAACTATGTTTGTCAAGCACTTCAAATAAACTCAATTTTAAAGGGAAAAACACTTTTTATTTATTCTTAAAACTTAATTTTAGCATTTATTATTATTATTTTTTTATATTAATTATAGATAAATTTGGTAATTCCCATTCATTACAATGATATACAAAAACAACAGAAGAGAATAAATAAATGATTATATATTTGCAATGGTATAATATTTAATGTAAAGTTGACCAAAAAAAGAAATATTTTATTTTAATGAATTAATTTTATTAACAAAATATTAAAATACTGCATAACATTATCTAACACATTATTATTCTTAATAAGTTTTTTTTTTTTTTTTTTTAAAGGTTGATTTTGTAGACAGGCAATTCAGTGGCCCATTTTAAATGTATGGTGGTATCATTTCCTGCATGAGCCACCCACCTCTTGACAAACATGAGGCCGGATTGATAGCCAGCACTGTAAGTGTATCTATGTCATTCCATTTTATGAGTCACATCATCTTATTGTCAAGCTCAGTGTCATTAGACTGGATTTCTCGAGAAGGGATCACTCTCCACAGGTCACTCTAGTTTCTCCAGGGTTGCATCAACTCCGCTTAGACTCTATAGGAGACAGACCCCAACACGCTCCGCAGCCGACAATCTTTCTCCCGTTCTGCTCCCTCTACTCCACCAGCCACAATGGGAGCATCCAAGGCCGATCAGTTTCTGATGGAGCGTGACCTCAATTTCCTCTTCCTTTCACATGAGGAGAGACCAGGATAGAGGGATGAAAAATTGATTTGCATGTGTGTGGCTTTGAGGTGTTCAGAGAGCAAACGCAGTGCTCGTACAAGATTTCCCAGGGTTTGCTAGAGGACGTGATGGTTTGAAGTGAAGCGTGAGGGTTCGCTGAAAGTGGACGGGAGCGTCTGATGAATGATGTGAGCTGATGAGACGTCTCACCTTGAAATATGAACCCACTGCTTTGCTGTTAAAAAAAGGTTCTAGGTCAACTCAGACATTAAACTAACCTGACAGTATGAAAAAAGGTTTACTAACAAAGGTCGAGATGAAAATTTGGTTTTGAAACCACATGAAATGAGAAGAAAACCACTGAGGTGATTGTTCAAGGAAACTGTATGCACATAAATAGAAAGTAGCAGTTATAGCATATGTTTACAACCAGCATCTGTGAACCTTCGCCATGGAAACTGAATGCAATTTAGAGATTAAAAGGTTCATTTAGCAATTAATCCAAGAAATGATAAATATTTGTACTATTTTATACAGCCATTTTGCACACATTAAGTCTAAGTGTAAATTAATTTGTTCTCCATAATAAGTGATAAATAACTTCTGTTGTTTGTTAAGAACACAACTCTGTCAAAATTAATAAACAAAATAAAGTTATACAAATAAAACTGATTATTGGAGTACTTTTTAAATGAATGTTTAATTATATGTTACTTGCAGTTTTTAGTGAAATTTACCAGCAACTGTAGTACATCTTTCACCATTTTCCAATTAAGTATTAAATCATAAATACACATTTGGTTTAATTACAATTAAGCAATAACTACAGTATAACAGAAACATATCCTGTGTTCTCTTTAAATTAGTTTTTAATAACATTTTTTGGTTGCACTTTATTTTACAGTACGTGTACTAACATGTACTTATAGTGTACTTTCAGTGTATTTATCTAAGAAAGTTCTGGTAATACAAGGTAACTACATGGGGTAGGGTTAGGTTTAGGGGTAGGTTCAGGGTTAGTACCTAGTTATTACATAGTTATTGTAATTACTATAATAAGTACACAGTATGTACAGGAGGAACAGGACTGTAAAATAAAGTGCTACCCATTTTTTTTTTAAACCTTGTGATCTCAAAAGTAAGATAATCTTTCAATTGTTTCTATTAGAATGCAATTAAATTAGAGATTTTTTTTAGTAACCTGTTTCTTTGATTTTTGTCCTAAAAAGACCCTCTAATCTCATACACCTCTTCACTCAACATCTCAAACTCTGTTCATATGCCAAGATAGCAAAGTGTGCAATCAAATGAATGTGAACTCATTTCTCATCAAATTCTCCCAGAAGCAAACAATTTGAGATGTAATCCGCATTCATTTTACATCTCTGGTGTATCACTGTATCTGAACACTTCATCTCATCTCATTTGTGTCTCTTCTTATTTCTCCTAAGGAATTTTATGAGAACCATCTGAAACTAACTTGAAAAAAATCACCTGAGCCATGAAAGAGCAACCTCTGAGCAATAAAATGTGTCCCAGGGCTGCTATGAAAACTGTTTTGAACGCAGTATTACCTGAATCAATAACAGTCAGAAATGATAAGCAGAATCTGCAATAGCAGCTTCATGCTGTGTCAAGGAGCATGAGTTTACATCATTCGATTAAACTATTGCATTCAGAGACATGGATGTCAGGATAGTCAAGGGCTGTTGAAAGTTTCTCTGGCAGTCATAAATGTTTTTCAATGTACATTCATGGCCACAAGTTTGTGAGCACCTAAAGTTTGCTACAAAACACCTTTTCAAAAAAAATAAATAAATAAGAATCCTTGTGTATTGTGTATAACGTCCTTTCATTTTATTAAAGATAAATACTTCTACAAGTACTTGATTGTGACTCATCTACAGGTTAATGCAGTGCAGGTTTTCTCATGCTTGAATAATAGTTGATATTTGAAAGTGGTGGTGTGTGTATATGAGTTCATGCCACACAGCTATTCAGCTGAAAGTAAAAAATCCCATTAATGTTCTCTTTTAAGAAAGAGATTTTATTAATAACGTATAAACATTAATACCAACCAGCTTCAAGCTTAAGTATCCCTTGCAACTCACAAATAAATGAATAGGAATTATGTATTTGTTTGATGTTAAATTTTTAATCTTATCCGTACAGCTGTGTGTTATCTTAAAAGCTTCCACAAAAAAAGTCCATGTCATTGTACAGAAAAATCGGTTTGAGTAACAAGACGAACATTGCAACACTGTTACGTTAATATTGGGTAGACTACTCCGAGGTAGTTTTCCACCTCAATTGATTACTGAGACAAGATAGAGCCAGTTGAGATTGCACGAATCGTGCGAATCCACGGCATGATGCGAGAGAGATTACTTGCGAATGAGCGGAATATACACCTTTGCCTTAGGCAGAGGTGGGTCAAAATTATCGGTCAAAATTATCCTATCGCTGGATGACGCAATTGAATATTCCAGAAAGACAAGGCCTGATTTCAATATGCCAAATTTGTAGGGGGGGCTTCGCTACCCATAATCCTACAAGATCCATCAGATCATGGATACTGGAAAAACATGCCAAAATATTTAGATAGCGACTACGTTTTCATGAAGCACTGTGAAAAATGCAATCTGGCATGTTTATATGCTTTAAAAAGACAAATTAACTAGATGCAATTACATTTTGTTTTTAATTGTAAGATCGGTAACTACAAATCAGTAGTTTATTTCTACACCATTGTTTCCAAAAGTTTATTTCCTCAAAAAAGAACTTCAAACAAAGTTTTGTATTGTTGTGATTCATCTTGAAGCTGTTGGTTCGGTTAATGGCTTAGAAAAGTGATTCCCAGCTGGATGTATATGATGGAAAGTTTAGGTTTTTTTTCCTTTTGTGAAAAAGATACTAAAAAAAAAAAAAAAACTTTCACCCTGATGCCATCCCAGGTGTATAAGGATTTCTTTAGATAAGTTTTATTCAGAAAAATTACCTTGTGTGCAAGCTTATGGGACCTCCAAGGAAGACATTTAAAAAAACACAAACAAGTGAAGACAGCAGTAATATGACCCCAGTGAATCAATGTCTTCTCATTCAAAAGAATAGGTGTGTATATTATATAGTAAATACTAATATTATAAACCATTACTTCTGGCTAGCTGTTTAAAGAGTTTAAGTTTGATGTAAAAGGCAGAATGTTGTGAAGAGCGCAGACGGCATGAGGGTGAATAAATGATGAAATAATTTCAATTTTTGTGTGTAGTATGTCTTTAAGCCCATTTTTGTGTTCTGTATTCCCTTTTCTTGATTACTGGAAAAAATATATAGTATCTAGTATAATACATGCTGAATCCATTTCTGGTTTGATGCCAATTAAAGGGTTTTTAAGACTTACTTACAGTGCAGTGAGGGTAAAACCGGTTGGGAAATACTGGCTTAGAACTCTTTATTGAGGAGTCGTTTGAAAACCCCAATGAAAAATGAGTGGGGGAATATACTTGCACGTCCAAGGCTGCTAGAAAAAATGGGTGGCCACTGTTGAGCTCTACTGAATTGGAAGCTGGGAGATACTATAGAGAGCAACAGAAAGACAGAGAGCTGGGCTGAAAAGAATAGGGCTGTATGTTCATTTTTAACACTGGATTCTGAGAATTGCAGGAGAAAGTCTGGAAGGATCCAATGCAATTTTTATGCTTGTCAGATTCTGTGTGTGTTATATTAGATAGTATGCATGCACATATGTGCCCGTTTCACACACAAAAGATAACGCACGTCCAGGCATGACAGACCTGGCAATAGCATTTTAGATCATCTTTCTAAATGTCTGAATGGAAATGGCATTGATCTGATAAAAACTGCAGTTTAACTAACCTTTCTATCTGTCCTTTTCTATCCGTAAATGGCAGGCGTGTTGCTGGCGTGCGCGTACAGGGTTTGTTCGTAGATCAGCATCTGTCTCTGTCTTTGTAATGACAGTGGAGACTCTCATCTCGCTCCTGCTTATTGATTTTTCTCTTCCCATGTTGACGTTGATGTTGTGAAATGAGGTTCGGCTCTGTGAAATGTTACTGTGTTCAGTCGTGTGTCCTTTTCTCTTTCACTGCTGTTTCCTCCTTTCTCTCTAATGAATAAATTCCAGCTATAAAGTGTAACAACCACCCATCAACTCGATTTGCGTCTGTTTTATGAGATTATTTGTACGGTCCAGTTCCATAGAAACTCTGCGAGCTCATCATTTTAAATCAAAAACAGATCATTAAAGGGTAAAGTGATTACAGCTTCACAGGAAACTTTATGACATTATCGCTTAAATGTCGCCGCACGTTTGTAGATGTGTTCGCCAGAGCGTGTTTATAAATGTGTTCATCCATCTGGCCCTTGTGTTTTAGTTTATTATGTGAAGGCTAGTCATGCATAGCCAACCATTTGACTATCGGCGTTTAGTGGGGTCCAAAATTTTGCATATAAATATATGATTTAACAATTATATATGGCACAGATTTGTATTTTTCAGCATATCCGATATTATTATATGTCATTGACTTGTAATTTATTTGAATCTGAATACACCTAAGGTGCTGCCAGATTTCAATGTGAAACTAAATGTCTCATTGAATCACTACATGATTCCTGATGATTATTTGGACTCAGCCAGTTATTTAGTCACACATTTTTTCATGTTTTCTGAAAACAGCCCTGTTGGGCCACAATTTTCTTCCACAGTTGCGCAGACTGCTTGCTGGCTGAGTTTTGCCTTCAAAGTCAACATGAAATAAAACTGGACCCGATTTATTACTTTCTTAATATACATTACAGGCTGAAGTCACCAGTGCATGTAATTCCAAAGAAAAAAAAAAATGTTTGTTTAATCATAATTAAAAGATTTTATGAATCCTAATGCTTCCTTTCCAAGATCCTGCAGTAGTTAATGCACGCTAATGTTAATCTGATTGCATATAATGATAAGATATAAAGATGCATTATCATTAAGATGAATTTGACCTTCAGTCTTCATCAGGAAACCTCCTGAAATGTGTATGCTAGCAGTTTTTCCAGAAGCAACCACTGTCTACTGTTTTCTTGTTGAATATTCTGGTGGACTTAGAAATAGATCACATTATGAGTCTCTTATAAAGAGTGTTGGCAGTTTTAGTTTGATTAAAACAAGCTCTGATGCAATTTCTCTGTTAATGTGGTTCATTTAAATTAGTGTGAATGCTGCCATCTGAACCCCTTTGGTTCAACTTATACATGAACACAGGTATAGACACCTAAATGAAACAAAAACTGGACATGTTATCACAAGATGCAACCCTAAACAGGACAGAGTGCTCAAGTATACGGTTCTTCTTGTCATAGGAGCTACATTGCCCATTACTATTAGTATGTAACAAGTGTCAGAAGCACTGTCTCCTTACAGCAGATCTCCATATGTGCAACTGAAGAGTTCCTGGCACAGTTTTGACTCCTTTACATATTTTAGAAGCTGGTAAAAATACCACCAAATGTACACACAAATGACGAGCACATTTAACATAGCACACAGCAGTTTGGGATGTTTGCTAAATTTACAGCATAAAAGCTTTCCAGTGAGGTCATCTGTATCCTCATGCCTTTTGTGTTTTATCTTTAGGTTTAAATAAGTGTGAATGCAAAGCAAACCAAGACTAAATGTAAATGAATCAAGTCTCATTTGGTAAGACTTTATTTTGATAGTCCACACTAGACAGTCTATTAACTAGCAATAAGTAACTTTACAACCACATGTCAACTACCAGTCGTTAGAGAATTATAAAATCTGTCTGCTTAATATCTGCTAAAACTTTTGCAAATATGTCAACTTATTCTACAAATCCTAACCTAAAAGTTTACAAATACCATAATGAGTTATTTGTTAATTAATGAGGGTTTCTTGACATGTAGATGCAGTTACTCATGTCTAAAGTGGACTATTGAAACAAAGTGTAACCCTAGTAGGATAAGTTTTCACCAGGTTGTTAAAAATTAGTTTTTTCTTTTTGTCAGTGATTCTTTACCATATTTCAATAATTACAGTGCATATGTTTAGAGATGAGACTTAATTAAAGGGTCAATTGAGCATCCGAGGTTCCTTTCTTCTTCTAAGAGGTCTTTGGGAGCTCATTATAATCTTCAGCGTTCTCTTACAATCATGAGTTTCAGCAGATTTCCAACTCTGACTGGATGCAGTACTGGATGCCTCTGTATCTGATTCAGGCAGCATGTCTCTTACCAGGATCAAACTAAGCACACTCATTAGGAACCAGATAAAGCTAATTACTATCAATACTCTGAAGTATTTATGGAAATGAGTCACTGCAATTAGGCAGCTATACACAAACGAAGAGAATCAGAGGCTTAGTTAGGAAAGTCAATCCACATTCAAACAATCTGACTGAAAACCTATTTCAGTCTCTAATTAGTAAGTGATTTTGGCACACACGTGTGATTCATATGCATTAATCCATGGATAGGCTGTAGGCTTTCTGCAGGAAAACATATAAATAATGTATGAAGCCCTTGTCGTTGCAAATGGGCTTTCTTTTGAAAGAATCTCTGTCTCAAATGAGCTGAATGCACCATTGTGTGCATCAAGTACACCCGCTCTTCTTCATATCTACCTTTAAAAACATATGAAATGATAATTAAATGTAGTTACTTTCATGATAATTGGCCCTGGTTGTAGTGTGCATGATTTACTGCACACATTCTTAATCAAAATGTAATATTTTCTTCTTCTGAAACTATTTGTTCGGTTGGTGGTCCAAGAAAATAATAACATTTTAGTTTTTTTTTTCTTTTTATGACAGAAAATAGTAATAACCAAATATGAAAATTTTCACAATGACTTGAATCCATTAATAAATTAAAACATTTATTGTGTAAGGATGCAATACACTGATCAAAAGTGACAATTAAGTAATTTAAAATGTAAAAAAATATATTTAAAGTGCAGTTTATTTATTTTCTAAGATTGCTGAATGATCATGTGACACTAATGACTGGAGTAATGGCTGTTAAAAAACTCACATTTTTCATCAAATAAATAGTATAAATTACATTTGAAAATATATATATAAAAAAGAGAAAACAGTTATTTCAAGTTGCAATAATATTTCACAATATTTCTGATTTTACTGTATGTTTTACTCAAATAAATACACTCTTGGTGTGAGCACAAGAGACTTTTTCAGAAAATTATCCAGATGCCAAAAATCAAATCCTGCCCTACTGAAGTTACATGCAAGTCATTTTGTATTTTTCTGCATTCTAGAAATGTGTTTTGTGGTAGTTAGGGTTGTGGCTAACAAGAATAAATTGAAGCAACCACTCAAAACACACACACACAAACAAAAGAGGACGGTGCACGATAATACACTCTTTGTGCTGAACAGAATGGACCAATCGGGCTGATTCCTGAGTAGGTGAACAGGAAATGCAATATTTCGGTATTACTCTCATCTCTTTAATGCCATCTGTCTGGTTTCTACTTAGCTTGAGTGCTTAAACCCACAGCAGACCTAATCCAACTTCTCTTATCATTTGGATATTATTTACTGATCAGCATCTGCCGCAATAAAGCTTTTTCCATTTAAAAAGCATATTTAATACTCACATCACCTTCAATGCCACTGCCTGTGTATTGGTGGCACAGAATGCGTTTGTTTTTGCATTTTCATCGGTCTGAATTAATTCACTTGTTTTCATTTCTGCATCCAGTGTATCACTTCTCCATTTGATGAAGATTAAATTGAGTGTGTGAGATTATATTGAATGCCTTAAGCAAACTAATGTGTGAATTGATTTGCTGGGGAAGATTGTTCTCACCGACTGCTGGCAGTTGCTTCAGCCTTCATTTCCTCAGTTTATTTTCGCTAACGACAGGAAGTCTCTCAGTACGTGAGAGTCATGTGTACTTAGTACAGTCACAGTGTACCAGACCTAATGATCACTTTACAGTCCTGCCGGGGGTTTTGACCAAAAAAGCCCCCAAGGCTGCATTTACAAATACAGAAAAAAAAAGTTAATATTGTGAACTATTTTCTATTTGAATGCATTGTAAAAATGATTCTAATATGCTGATTTGATGCTACAATTTATTATTATTATTATTATTATTATTATTATTATTATTATTATCAATGTTAATATATATTTTTAAATTATATATATAATTGTCACTTTTGATCAACTTAATTCCTTTTTGCTAAATAAAAGCACACATTTCTTCCAAAAAAATATTGGAAGTAGTGTAAATATAGGACTCTTTCTTTCTTTCTTTCTTTCTTTCTTTCTTTCTTTCTTTCTTTCTTTCTTTCTTTCTTTCTTCATCCTGTCATGCACTCTTGGAGGTAAATTCTCTTCTCTCCTCTTATCATGCTGATGTATTGTAGCCCAAAGCACCGGCCCGACTGAATGAGACCAGAATAATTCAATCAGATTGGCTGAGATCTCATTCCAGGCTGTTTGCAGGCCACTAAGCACAGGCTTTGCTTCTGTCAGAATCCCACACAATGCCCTGGGACCGCTGATTGACAGCTCTCAGGTTCTTTCAGGTGGAGTTCATCATTACATTCCATTTTTCCTGGAAGTTCTGGCCGCTTTCCGTTGCGCCTCCGTGCCTTTCACATTACCCCATTACCAGCGGTGTGTTTGGGTGAGTTCATCCGTGTCTACACGTATGTGAAAGTGTAGATGCTTTTACACTAGATGCTGTTTGCTGGAACAGTCCACGCGGAGCAACTGGAGGTTAAGTGCATGACACAAGGGCAGCTCAATTGGTCACATCAGGGACAGGACAGACAGGGAGACAGACCACTGGTTGAAAAATTAATGGAAGAATGAGAGATAATTGTATTTTATGTGCATTAGTTTATATGCCTTCACATTAACTGGACCAGCCCTTTTTTAAACATGTTTTACATTAAAGAAGCTACATTTATGATACTATTATTTTATTTTTATTTTTTTGCTAACGTAAAAATTGTTATTCATGGTATCTGCAAGATTTGTATGCTTAAATTTAAGATACCTTCAGATTTTTTTTAGACAAATAAAATGAGCAGGGTAGGGGTATTGTGTATGGTAACATTAAACTGTAAAATGACTGTAAAAAGCATGATTTACAATTCAGATACAAGTTTCTACTAAAATAAAAAGTTTTATAAAATGATAAAAGAGTCAAAAGCATAAATTATTATAGTAATTTAAACAATTATCACTCAATTAATTAAATAACATAAATATATATTAGTGTCTTATTTTTTTTTATTTTTTAAAGATTACCCCCAGCCATTTTTAAATAGTGCTTTAAAAAGTATCAATTTTTTTCAAAAACATTTATTTTCCAAAATGCATTTTATTGTATGCAGATTTATTTATTTTACCTATTTTATCTTATTTTTAGTAATCAAAATGTCTTCATATTCCAGTGCTTCTACATTTTCCAACAATTGGTGGAAAGAGCCAAGTCCCTGCCCTACATATTTTTTTATTTTCTTTTTTGATCCATTAAACTTGATAAGATATGTCACTCATTCTGTTTAATGTGACTTTAAGAGGGGTTTAGTATACCACATAGTTTTGGAAAGCATGAACATGTGAACCAATTGTTCTCTGGTTGACATCATGCTTAACCATTATTTAGGGCTTTCTTAGGGATACTCCCCTCAAAAATGAAAATTCTGTCATCAGTTACTCACTCTCGTGTCATTTTACACATGTATGACTTTCTTACCTCTGCTGAACACAAAATAACATTGACTTCTATTGACAAAATATCATCTTTTTATTTCTGGGTGGAGTATCTCTTTAAAATGGAGTAGCCATTCAGACTTGTTTATTTTGAAAATGCAGTTTTAAAATCAGAAGCTGTTGTAGGACAGGTGTACATGTTTTTGCATGTGAGTGTATGTATTTACAGTACATGCAGGTGTGATTGTGCGTGTTGTAATTCGGAGTGCATGGATCGTGCTCCAGATGGTCATGACCCACAGACAACATTCATGCAGAATGTTCTATAAAAAAAAAAAAATAAAAAAAAAAACCTTATCTCTGATGAATGGAATTAAAAATGGAGGCAAATCTGCTTCCCAGAGTGCATTGCACTACTTTGGTTTCTTTGAATGCTCTTGAATAGTGCAAACAGCTTGTGACTAGTGCACATCTCAGCGTGCTTTTACCATGTCTGCACTGAGCCACAGACCCTTCTCAGAAATAAACATCCTGTGTTGGGTTTTTGATCTCTGGATCGCTCCCTCTCTAACCCAAAGCTCTCTTTCTTTTCTTTGGTATATGCTTCATGTTTTTCAGAGCACAAATGCGGAGAATTCACATGACGTTTGTAATATTCACATTTGTGTACGTACAGGAGTCACAGCAGGAGCCCGATTTATTTGAAGACCTGGGTTTGCTGGCTTCGGATCTTTTTCACAGAAACCCCGCTCATACTCTTCCTCTCTTTCATGCTGCTGGTTTTGACATCTTTAATCTCTGTAGTTAATTTTATTATTACATTTTTTATGATAATGCACTTGTGCAGGACTGTTAGTGCTGTTTTAGGAATTTACAGACCGAGTCTAGCTGTGCTAGTGTAAATGTGAAGGTATCAAGGGAAATCTAGTCTTTTTGGACACTTGGATGATACTTTGGGGGGGGGGGGCTTTTTTGGTGTTCAATTCTGTGCATCTTATTAGAAATCGTAAAAAAAAAATACATTTATATATATATATATATATATATATATATATATAGTTTTTAACCCTCATAATCTATGAGGTTATTTTTTAAGTGTGACTTTGGTGTCCAAATATTTGTTGAAGTAGCCTTTGGTATATTATTGGCATTGACTGGAGTAATGATTAGTTATGATTGTTTGTCCCTGATTATCTGTGTCAGAAAGGCTTTTTGATAAGGCATCATATACAAGAGGGTGTGGATGGGTTTGATGTTATACGGAGAAAGTTATAGAGTTTGAATTCTGTGTGGTCACTTCCCTCTTTTCTGTCCATTTGTCCGCAGGAACTGATTTTAGATAAGAGTCAGGCTGAGCGGGCGATAAGCTGAACGCGCGGCACACCACAAAACGTCTTCACCGGGGGAAATGAATGGCAGCTCCCAAAGGGACTGTTTGTATTTTTTTAGCTCTATTTGTTGACGGAAACGGCAAGCTCCATGGCTGGCTTCTATTCTGTCAATCAGTTGTTGGTATGTGTCGAGACAATTCCTCAGCAGGCCAATTTAGAGGTTCAGGTGCCACATATGCAGAGACGACAGATTGAGTGCATGAAAAAAAATATGAATGCAGCGGCAAGCCACAAACACAAAGCAGGGAATTTTACACGCACACATTTTTTTTTCTTTGTGGTCGTCTGGCTTTGTTTCCCAAATCCTCTCCCAGGCAGGAGTGCAAGGCCTTCAATGCCAACTGGCTTTTTATCTTGTGAAATTTATTTCTTTCCTCTCCTTTCCATTTTTTTTTTTTACCTTTTTTGTTTTTCTGTGAGGCTCAGCAGCTGTGCTGGTGCAGATGGGCTGAGAGCAGCACACCTCGTTGTAATACCACTATCTATTTCCACATAAACAGACTAACAAATGTCAGCTGCTTGGCTAACCATGTGAGCATGGCAACCTTTCCAGTGGCGTGAAGAAGAAGGTTGCTGCCTGTGATGAGATTGTGCTGTGTCTGTGGGAGGTGGGGGGTACAAGAGATTGACAGTCTAACAGATGTTCCTCATTGGCTCTTTGGCTGACGGTATGAGATATACAGGTCAGGGGCGTTAGGCAGGCATAGGCTGCAGGGTTAATTCGCCATGTGTTTCTCTCCCCTCCAGCATCCATTCAGTTTTGTTTTTTTAAGTTTGCTACTGCACATGTCTCCATTTGCCTCTAATATTCTTGTTTCATTGACTAGGTTTACATACGTAGATGTTTAGTCATACATTGAATCTATTTTGAAAGATATTTAAGTTTCCAGAATTAATATGAGCATTAATGTACACTGTAAACAAAGTATTTACAAAAAAATACAGTGAAAATCAACACAACCTAATTAAAAAATATGCTTTTGCAAAACAACAAAAATATACCTACACAGTAATACTAGAGGCAGCAGAACACCTTTTTATCTTTTATATCTTTTCACATAAATTATGATTTCAGGAGTAGATTATCAATTAATTATTAAGACTTACATTTGCACAATACCATGTTATGAACTCAAAAACTAAGGGTACGTTAACACAACACCAAAATGGACAATTTGCTTTATGTTTTGGGTGTTCATTTAAATGAAAAAAAGCATTTTCGGAGGGCTGAAAATGAAAACTTCTGATAACAGGTTTTTAGAGTGCAAGTTTTAAAAATTCTAGCATTATTGTCTCAGTGTGAACTATGAAAATGCAACTTGTTGAAAGCAGTGATGTCATGCGCAGTTGCACCTAGGTATTACAGTATGTGTTCAGTAGTATTACTGGCCAGCTACTGGCCTGGTATGCATACTGTAGTACAGCGTTTTCAGTCACTTTCACGGATCCATGAGAGCAGTGACCGTTTTGACAAGTTTGTTTCTGTATGTGAAACAATGGAAAATGAAAAGTGCAATTGTTATTGTGTAAATGTATCCTGAAACATTTTGATGTTTGCATCACATAATCAGCTGATGTGGTAAACTTGCTCCGTAGCACACTTGATACAGCACTCCTCTTGTAGAAGAGCTCAAAGACTAGTATAAGCAAGCTAAAATGGCATTATTTCTTTAAAAAATGAGTTCTCTTTTTATCTCTTATTTACTTCTGGTAAGACTATCAGTTAGGTTTAAAAGGTGCTATGTTATTTTCAATGGCCATGCCATGAGGAACTCTGATTCATACAGTATGGCTTGTTGTTTTACCACATACTTGTTTGTTTTTACATGTTGTTTGGAGAAGGTTTTATCTGAAGTACATTATACCATCATATTTAAATGTTTTACAGAGTTTTACACATCTTTCTTGTTAATCAAACAGTAGAGCATAGGGCTGGCAAAACTAAGATCACGGGTTAACACATGAAGTTGTAGTTGCTTTGGATAAATGCATCTGAAAAATGGAAATGCAGTTATTCTTAACAAATGAAATAAGCTCTACTCTCTTCCAATAGGATAATAATTTACCTGAGATTGATTTTAGGGCAATTTTTTATTTCTCATTTTGCTTGTGGTCAAATTCTGCGTAAAAGTGTTACTTAATACAAGCAGAACCTTTTTTTATATATATCATACACCAAAAATAAAATTGGTACATCAAAACTTTTTTGTAGAGTGGCAATACTGTAATCAATCACACATAGAAGCTTTTTATTTGAGCCTCTCTCGCTCTCTTTCTCGCTCTCTCTCTTTCTAATTTAGGCCTGTTCGTTTTTTAATCTCTCCCTTGTCAGGAGTCCATTCTGCCACCCTGTTGTTGACATGCCAGATTGTGGTTCAGAAGGCCCCAGTGAATTGTGGGAAAGGTGACCTCTGGTGAATGTCTTTTGTGAACCTCACCTTGCTCTGAGACGATAACACCTACTGCCAAAGAGGAAGAGACAGCTTTCGGGTTGTGTGTGTGTGTGTGCACGCAAAATCAGAGGAAAAACCAGGAAAGACCCAAATGCAATTCATAATATGCCATAATTTTTTTTTCCTATAATTGCATGTCTTGTAAGATATATGTTAATTCCAAACCCACACCATAAACATGGTCGACATATTTCATGAAGTCTGAATGCATTTAAATTTAGTTTTAAGAAAAAGGTCAGGTTTTTGTGGAAGAATCTCACAAAACCTGCTATGAATACGTCCTGGCCACATTTCACCCCAAAAGAAAGAAATAAGAAATGACATTTCCTATGAAGAAAAGTATGCATATTTTTAGTTTTTCTTCCTTTAAAGAATTCCTTTCTTTAATTGTTTCTTTGCATTATTTTCCTTACAATTAAGATTTTTTTCCCTAAAAATGATCTGTAATGGAACTGTCATGCAAAAAAATCTCATTCTAAACGTATATTAATTAAACTGTAAAGTTTTTGGGCTCAGTAACAGTTTTTAAATATTTTGGAAAGACACTTATACTTACCAAGGCTGCATTTATATTTTTTATAAGAAAAAAAGAAGATTACAGTGAAAACAGGAATATTGTAAAATATTACATTTTAAACTTTTTTTTATTTCAATATACTTTTATTCCCGTAATGCCAGAAATCATTCTTATATGTTGATCTAATAATAACTGTGATAAGTTGATTTGGTACTCAAGAAATATATACTATCATAAATACTGAAAACAGTTATGCTGCTTAATTATTATTATTTTTGTAAAATATATAGATATTTTTTTTTTATTTTCTAAATTACAAAAAAATATATTTAGAAAGTTAAAAAACTTAATTATTTGAAATATATTTTTTATAAGTGTTTTATTGTCACTTCTGATCAATTTCATGTTTCATTGTTAAATGAATCATTAAAAAAAAAAAATTGCTTTAAATATTTTTTACAGTAATAAAATAGAAGTACAACATTAGTGAGAATCACCTTTAAGATTCATGGGAATTTTATTAACAGTAAAACATCTGTGTTAATTTTCAGTAATTTCAGTGATGCGGTTAGGGCAAACAGTTTTAATAGTCCTGTATTTTCTTAAGGCTAAATATATATTTCTTTCCCTCCTGTTTGAATGTGAGCTAGACATGTTGTTGTGAGATTCATTCATATTTATGTGTGGGATTTCACCTAACTGGGTGTTTTTCATTTGACATCACGAGGATGTATCTTTCATGTGATGTGGAAAACCACAGCATTTTCTGAAATAAAGTTTGAGTGAGAGGTCTGGAAAAATGACATTGTGCCTATCTGTAGCAGTCAGGCTTGATTCCCCTCATTATTTCCTCCTTCCTGTAGGAATTAATGAGCTCTGAATCCCACACCTTCTCATCAGCGGTAACGCGGGTCACCATCAGTAATAGCCAGTTAAATGAGAGTTCTGCGGTCAAGACCGGAGATGATGGACAGACATGTCAGAGACGAGGTGAAAGTGTTTCCCACAGCTCTGTTGTATCTGACCGGCAGCACTGAGGCCAACCTTTCTGTGGAAAATAGGGTGGCGGTACTTAAGGAATGAAGGTGGATCTATCAGTCATATGGAACCAGACTTTAAAGAAAAATGAAAATTGATCTTCTATATTGCTAGTGTTTTGAAATTATAAAATAGATTTATGAGTGGATTATGAGTGAATAATGTCTCAAATGTCTCTGTGTGTGTGGTGCTGAAGGTTGTCGATGAGGTCGAAGGGACCAGGAACATTGTCTTATGTTTCTGGATCTACAGTGACAGATTAATTAAAAAGGGGGTTGCAAACACGATGGGCCTTGCGATTGCTGTCAGATTCACAAGCATCACTGCATGTGTTCTGGTTCAGCGTGGTTTCACTAGCATGAACAAACTCATGTGATTAAACTCTACGTGAGTGGAAGGAACCGTCCAAGCTAGAGAACGGAAGAAATAATCAAACACAGTTGCTCTATCCTCTGAAATGGGAATGTCTTTTCTATTTTAAAAGAGTATATGATTTTATATATATAATATCTTATGCACTCAATTAATTATTTTTAAGAATAATTGTACTTTTTTATTTTATTAAACAATGGCGTTGTCATATATGCATACACTGGCATGCGAAAGTTTGGGAACCCCTTGCAGAATCTCTGAAAATGTGAATAATTGTTAAAAAATAAGAGAGATCATACTAAATGCATGTAAAAAATGTTTTTGTACTGTCCTGAGTTATTAAAATAACCCAGTTCAAAAGTTTGGGAAGCCTTAGCTTTTAATACTGTGTGCTGTTACCTGATGATCCTCGACTGTCTTTCTGTTTTGTGATGGTTGTGCATGAGTCCCTTGTTTGTTCTGAACAGTTAAACTGAGAACTGTTCTTCAGGAAAATATTTAAGGTCGTGCAGATTCTTCAGTTTTCCAGCATCTTTGCATTTTTGTACCCTTTCCAGCAGTGACTGTTGGGGGACTCATGCACAACCATCACAAAACTGAAAGACAGTCGTGGATCATCCAGGTAACCACACACAGTATTAAGAAGTAAGGGTTCCCAAACTTTTGAATGGGATTATTTTAATAATTTCAGCATTTATTTTTTGTGTAGAGGACTAAATGTAAACATGGAAAAAACTCTGGACAGTACTAAATAAAAAATAACATGCATTTAGTATCATCTCTCTAATTTTGTTAAAATTATCAACATTTTCACAGTTTCGGCAAGGGGTTCCCAAACTTTTGCATGCCACTATATATATATATATATATATATATATAAATATATAAATCATCATCAAATGTTGTGCAACACAGAGTAGTGTTGTTTTTAAATGAGTCTGTTTTTAAACATATTTAATCATTTAATGATTTTTAAACAAAAACAAAAAAATCAGTTGTTTCTTCCTGATGAATGATGTGTTGTTAATGACTCATTCACATGACTCACTGATGAAGACGGTCACTTTCATTCCTAAATTATTCAGTATTTTTGAAAGAAACGTTTAGGAATGATTGGCTTGTGAAGTCCTTTGTTTTGTTCTTGAATGATTCAGTGTTGTTAAACAAGCTGATTCAATGAATGATTCAAAAGACCAGTAAAGACACTTTTCGCCACCACCCTGGATGCAAAAAATGTAAATGCAGTTAGAATTATTTTAGGTTTTTGTTTAACCACTTTGTTAAAATCATAGTCTGACTGCTTTAAATGTAAAATATATGTTGGATCTTGGAAAGTTGCAGTTTCATAGTATCTCCTATAAACAGAACAGGTTGATTGTAGGCCACATGTTTATGATAATCAAGCCATTGATCTGAACCCAGGCTGAATTCCAGATAAGTGTAGAGGGTCACTGCTAATCTGAACCCCATCTCTGCACCGCAATGTGCCCTGACACCAAATCAGAACCGAGTGTTCAGCGCTCAGGCATCTCCAGACAGGTCCCTGCCCACAGCAACGATCTTTCTGCCAATCCACTCTACTGCAGACACACGGGTCATTTAGTTATACACTCACTCTCACAAGCAGACAGATCGACGGACGTGACACCCACCCTGTGAGGAGATGTCGAGAGGAGACGCAGGGGAAAAAAACAGAGAGTTTTCAGAATGACAGATTTGTTTGAGATTCAGGGAGGTATTGTCAAAGAGAATGAACTCCACTTTTGGCAGCCCAGGACTGTAGAAACAACAGTGATTTGTTTTTGTGTGGAGATGTTGCTGTGAATATGTGTGACTTTAGCTGGACAGTCACAGCTCTGAGTCTTGTGTCCTGCCGTCGTTACCAGCAAGTTTTTTTCAGTGTCATGATTTGTTTTGGTCCTCCCAGGTTTGTGCTTTATTCGATATTGAACTTACAGTGCCTTTTTATTCTAAATTAGAATAGAATTTAAACTGAGTAAACAGGACGCAGATTTCCAACTGGAATTTGAGTGTAAGGAAGCGGAATGAATATATATAAAAAGTAATTTTAAAGCAAGGTTTGGGCTTGCTTGAAAGTTTTTAAATAAATGTTTAAAAAATTGGAAGTTTTAATAACAAATATGCTGGTTTTAACTGATCAAAATGCAATAAAAAACAATGATATTGTGAAATATTATTACAATTTGAAATATCTGTTTTCTATTTGAATACATGTCAACATTTATTTTATTTCTGTGATGCAAAGCTGAATTTTAAGCGTCATTGCTCCAGTCTTCAGTGTCACATGATCCTTCAGAAATTCATTCTGATTAATATTATCAACATTGAACATGGAATTTTTTGTGGAAGCTGTGATTATTTTATTATTTTAATTTTATAATTTTTATGAGAAATAGAAAGTTCAAAAGAACAGCATTTATTTGAAACAGAAAACAATTATTTGATCTAATTATATCTAATTATATTGTAATTATATATAATTAGGATAAATTATTTGTTACAATGTAGAATTCTTTAGTCATTTTTGATTAATGTATCCTTGCTGAATAAAAATATTATTTATTTATTAAAAAAATCGTAGTGACCCCAACCTTTTGAATGGTACGTTTTACATCATAAATGCAGTTTTTACACTGAAGAAACTGGAATTATCCTTGTTGCTTTGTCACACAGTCACATCAATAACCTTTAATGAGAAGTTGGAGTTAGAGAGCGTACAATCGACAGTCTTGACGAAACAGCTGATAATGCACAAGCAATGTTAAGTATAGCAATAACATTAATTAAATTAGCCTGTAAAACTTTCCCTCCAGTATAATTGATTCTCCGCACTGAGCTGCTGGCTGACAGTGCAACCGAACACACGGCGTTTGCTCTCTAAATGAGAAGTAGGTTCAAACTGTCTACTATAAGAAAAAAAGATTAGACTTCATAGTCACCGCTGCAGGGTTTTCACCCACACAGACAACAAAGCACATAAATGCATTAAAGGCTTTGCTCAACTTGCTTTTACAAACTTCAACTAATGGGTTTATTCTGCTCCTGTCATTCTCATTAGAAAACGAGGATGTGTTTTCTTCGAGAGGTTGCATAGAGCGACTGCATGTTTATATGTGACCAGAGCGTGGGCTATTTCAACGTTGAGACATTATAGGGTTGTAATGAAAACACATTCACACTTGACATGGAACTGGCCACAGCTACTTTCGAGAAATTCCTTTCACGCCACCGAGCTCAGAAACACATATGAACTTTCACAGACTTGCTTCGTATCTGTGAAGTAGCAGTGGCTATTACCATATTTGAAAATGCATAATATGTATTCTAAGTTTTTTTTTTCCTAAGCTTTTTTTTAGTTTAATGTATGAATTGGTTATGCTGTGAAAGTGTTGCTCCTCCAACTGAATTTTACAGCGCGAATTGATTGCCTCCTCAAAATTCATTGCTCCTTTGACCCATCCGAACCGGGTCCGCAGCAGTGCACGTTTGCTTTTTTCTTAATTGCAAGTTGTCGGTCGGACAGTAATGTAGCCAACGGCGTCATCACACCGTTGACCGTTCTGCCACGTGAAGATGTTTAATTGGATTCATGGCCTTGAGACACATCTATCTCATGCTCGCTAAGTGGAATTTTTTTGCATTTATGAGATTATCAAAACTGTCGATATACCCAGGAAACAACCGGCCAGACTTTGCAGCAATTTCAGAGCTGCTCAATAATGCAACGCGGCATCCCACGTTAAGCTTAAGAGGATTTGAATCTTTAAATGGAAATCAGACGGAGCATTCGCTTTCATCTTCCAAGAGAAGCCGTAAGTGTAAATATTATTAAAGTGGGAGTGAGTGCAACTGTGCCACGAATTATTAACTTTCTTTGAGCAGCTCTGAACTGTTTTCGTGCCTTTCGACAAATCTTGAGGTTCTCGCGTCGTGGTTAATTTTAGTTGTCTGCAAGCTAATTATGATCTGGGAGATTTGATCAGCACAGGAAGCAGATTTCGTCCACGTCAGAGCTGTGAAAGTAAAAACGTTACGATGGAAGCATCCAAAACCGTTTCCAGTTCTGTGCTGTGACTGACAGCCGTAAGTGCTCGCCTGGTGGTCGGACTGGATTGAGTGCTTTGATTGGGCCCATTGTGTCCCTGTGAGAAGGAGATTGACAAAAATTACACAAGCTGCCATTTTCAAATGCCACTTAAAAGCTCCGTCTGCAAGCATCCCTGGGTTGTCATCTGTTTTGTTTTCTACGTACACTCTTTGCATGTGTATTCGCACCACTGAGTGATAGCGTATGTGTGTGCATGAATCAACTTGTCTACTGAATGTGCTAAAGATGTCAGTGGTATCTGTACTCTGCCCGCCAGCTCATAAAGTAGCCGAAGATGCGGCCAGGCTGAAATATTCTCTGATCTGCATGCTTGCGGCACAAGCTGCCCGTGGGGATGGAGGCCTATAGACCTCCAGTTGCCAGAACTCAATAAATATTGAGTAATGAAGCAGATTTTGTAAGACTATGACTCAGCAGTGGCTTTGTTGACAGTCTGAGAAGCGACTCTTTCCTTAGGGCTTCTCTAAACTTGTGCTGCTTTCACATTAGAGCGTTTTGTGTGCACCGTTCACTTCTTTTTATAGTTTTGTGAACAATTTTAATCCTTCATCTTTTAGTATGTATTTATTTTTAATTATACTTATAATTATATAATTATTGTTACTTTAATTTCAGGTTTATACATTGTTTAAATATAAGTACACATTGTCCAAGGACTATTTTAATAGATATTATCCAGGTAATATATAAAAAAAAAAAGTTTAAAAGCCAATTTTGGATTTATTTATTTATTTATTGTAATATCATGATTGATATTTGTTGCCTTTTATACTTAAAGTCATAGTTCACCCAAAAATTAATATTACTCCATGCTTTACTCATCCTCAAGCCGTCCTAGTTGTATATGACTTTCTTCTTTCAGCTGAATACAATCGGAGTTAGGCCTATATTAAAAAAAACAGTGAATGGTGGTTGAGATTTTGAAGCCCCAAAAAGTGCGTCCATCCATCCAATTAAAAAATGTTTCATGTGACACCTAGGATGGCTTTAAGGTGAGTATAGTGATTTTCATTTTTGGTTGAACTAACCCTTTACCATCAGAAAGTTTAAAAAAACAAACAAACGAAAATTTAGAAGATCACTCCTGCATTTAATGGGATAGTTTACCCAAAAATTTTACATTTGGTCATTTTTTAAACACCTTCCCAAACCTGTTTAACTTTCTTTCATCTGAAGAAGACAAAATAGGTTATTTCGGAGGTCTGCGGGGTCTAACAACATTAAATTTGACCCCATTGACTCTCAATAAATGGACAAAACCACGGAAATGTTTTTCAATCTTCCACAAAAGTATAGAATGATATCTTATTTTTTTCTTTTGGGTGAACTATCCCTTTAATTGTGGTTGTCACTGTCAAAACTTTGCAGTCCATAGTCATACAGTTGTGCTGTTATCACAGGAACATGAAAGTAAATGCCATATCATCATTATTATTCCCATTTAATTTTGATGTCACTTGAATGTAAAGCAATTAAATATAAAGCTGTCAATGTTACTTTTCCAATCTTTGACTTTCTTTTGAAACCCTATTAATATGACCTTAGGGTTGATTAAGTTTAGGAAATCAGCATGCTCACATCTCAGGAGCCCAGCTGATATCCCTGCGGTGACTTTATTGAGTCTATCCACTGTCAAAAGGACGTGGTGTGTCTTTTTTTCTTGTCTGAGATCGATGCAGCGCATCTGGCCTATTCAAATCCCAGCCCCTGCTGTTTTAACCATTGAAATGATCAAATTAAACAGAGCAGTAATGGTCTCCACAAAGACACTGCGTTTGGGAATGGGCTTCGGTTGTTCTTGTGGCGCTCCTGCACAAGGTGACGTTCTGAAAAGGGACAAAAACCTCTCGATTGTGATGCTGTTACAAAACATGCCACATGCTGCGAGAAAAATGTGAAACACTAAGGTGATTATAACAAGACTTAAAAAGAGAAGAAGTCACGTCAAGGGCTCATTGTTACCCTGTTTTTCTTACTAATTGAGTGGGTTTTTTGTACTTCTATACAGTATGTGCATCTCATTTATAATTAGCACTATTAAATATTAAAGACATGACCTGTGCTTTCTGAAGCATCACTCAAGAATGATCTGCTGAGAGTTGTTTTGTTCTGTTTTCACTAACACTGGAATCGACTGGTGCCCGTTGCGTTAGCTTCAGGCTGTATGCACTGAAGACGCTGAAGACGCTCGTCATCTCTGAATGTTCATGATCTCCAGATCAATCATCTGCAAACTCAAAGCTGGACTTCAGCCACAGGAAAATGGATGAATAATTCTGTTAATACCTTATTTCTCATTGGAAATGCATATTTCATTAGATTTTTGTGACTAGCAGCGAGACTAGTCATTTTATATGAAAGATTTGATGTAGGCATAGTTAGCAACAAAATATGCTTAAAGTAGGCTTAAAAATGCTTAAAGTACAGCCTACCATAAAATGAAAATTCTGTCATTATTTACTCACTCTCATGTTGTTCCAAATTGCTTTTGACTGTTAAACACAAAATATATATTTTTTTTAAATGCTGTTAAAGAAACCGTAAGGCAATGGATATCAGCAACTGTTTGGTTAGTGGCTACCAACATTCATCAAAATATCTTCTTGTGTGTTGGGATTTTAGGAATAGAAACATGATAAAAAAAAAAAAAAAGTAACAAAAAATGTAACTGAGCTTATATAAGATTAACAACAATATATGGCTTGAAGTACTTGACCAGTGACCATATTCTCATGTGTCTTAATGATATAGTTCACCCCCCAAAAAATAAAAATAAATTTGTCTTAATTTATTTCAGTCTCGTTGACTTCCGTAGTATGCATAAAAAATACTATGGAATTCAATATGATGCAAAACCTTCACATCCTTTAAAAATCTTCTTTTGTGTTGCACAGAAGAAAGAAACTTGGAGCAACATGGGGGTGAGTGAATTATTGGATGAACTATACATTTACATGAACTTAATTTATAGCAAGCAACAGACTGATGCATTTGTACACAAACATTTCAGTCAGTTGGGGAAAATATAATGGCAGTGATACAAGAAATGAGGCGTCTGTCACCTGAAAACACACTCTGCTAATTAAATAGGAGCAATGTAGTTTTGTCTCAACTGCTGTGAACACAACCTTATTGTGATCAGCTTTTTTATGTAATAGGACAGAAAATAAGGGGAAAGGATATTTTCATGCCGGTTCAGTTATGCAATGCCTGTATTAATGGGTCTGAATAGTAACATCAGCAGTCACTTTTGTACTATAAATGAAAGGAACTGAACATAGTTCAGTCAAATGTGCCAAGTAACAGCATTTAGAGCACTAACCAGTCAACCAGTGATTGCTTTGCAGGGCTTGAACCAGATCAACAGGATACTTAGAAGCCATAAATACAGTTTTCAACTCTCAAGTCAAAAATCAAAGAGAGTTGGGGATTTACACAAAGCTTTCTACTTTGGGGGATTTTAGCAAATTTTTCTACTTTTAAGCTCTTTTGCAAAGGCTGTGGTCCTGACACGAAGCCTGAATAGTTTTGCTGTCTTCAAAGATGGCCTCATTTTGTCTAATAAGGCATTTGTACAAGGCAAACTGAGAATTAAATTATAAATATACATGTATTTTATTCAATGCTTCAAGTATCAATTAAAAATAGTTATCTTAAATTAAAAATAGAAGACTTTGCTCCAATATTTGTGTATTTTGTTAGGCGTATTTCTAGTGCCACATACTTAGCTTAGCGACAAATGAAAGCAAATTCAACTGGAATCGTCTGCTATTAGCTTGAGCTTTTCAAATCAACTGTGGTTAGGATGTTGCTTTAGAAAGTAGCTTCCTACGTAGGTAGCAGATGTGGCAAGGCAGCTCACCTGGTTTTTAAACAGAGCTTTAATTATAAAGTCTTGCTTTGCGCGGCAGAAACGTCAAGGGCAGATGAACGAGTGATCAAATCTCAGATATGAGACATATGAAGCAGCTTTAGTCATTTCTACCTTTAATAGAATTTTAATCAAATAATTATGACTGCAAAACCCAATTCCACCTGTCATTTAATCTAAAATAATAATCAGTTTCTTTGGCCCTATTAAATATTACATTATGTTAATATATATATATATATATATATATATATATATATATATATATATATATATATATATATATAGTTTCTTTTTCTGTACTGGACTGAATAATTGTAGATGCTTTGCTGTCCACACGCTTTCTCTGTTACAGGTAATATTCTTTATAAAACTACTCCAGAGGGTCATTAATTACTGGAGAAAGCCAATTCATATCTAGCCCAGCCTGAATAATAAGGGACAGGGGAGTCTCTTACACACCAATAATAAATTCACCCTTGTCCTGGCCAAGGATACTGCGGCCTAATCATTCCACAACTACCGTCAGCAGCCGTTCTTCATTGCTATTCTGCCTCCAACTCTGTAATCAGCACAAACATGGATAATTGGTGCAGTCTTTAAGGATGAGTTGTTGTTTCAGAGGAAAATGTTGAGCTTTGGGAAAAGAGATGGAAGTAGAACTGACCAGAAGAGAATTATATTGAGTGTGCACTTCCATAGTTCAGGAGATTTAATAGAGGGCTCATTGTTTTGTTCCAAGGATCAGGCTGGATTCAGATATTTCAACCAAAATTTAGCTTCTGAAAGACAAAATAGAAACAAATGTGACAATTGTTGTATTTGTAGTATGAATTTTGTAAGCAGTTAATAGTATACAGTACACTTTTGTGTACTGTATATACAGTGTACATTTTATTGAAGTTGTAAATAAAACTGATTATGGAAGAAAACATTGGAATGAAATACCATTCCGTTTTTGTGATTATTTTTAAGGTTTACTAGCAATATGAGTAAAATTGTAAAAATTACTCATTTTGCCTTCAAAGGATTTTTATTTTTATTTTTTGAGATTTCTAATTGCAAACTTTGGATCTTGAAGACACATGGCCTAGGAAATTACATAAAACAATTACAGTTGATGTAATTTGATGGAGTATAGATTTAGAAGAAATATTACATCAGCCTTTCTGCTACAAAATTTCACTTTTTCATAAGAAAATGTTACTTGAAATTGTTACTTTAACAGAAAGAAAACAACTAATCAGATTTTATTTTAGCTACAACATTTCTAATTTTCATTTTGGTTTAACTTGAGGTACTAAAATACTGTAACTTACAGACAAACACACACACACATAAAAAAATAAACTAACAGAAAAGTTACTAAAGGTAAAAATAAAAATGCAAACTAATTCATTTTTAATGAAACTATAAACTATATAGACTATATCAGTATCGTAATGATACTAAAATGTTTCTGAAAATTGTTTCTAATCCAAATTGATTAATCTTCATTGTCCATTTGACTTCACTTGTTATCATCGCATTCTAGGAAAAAGAAAATTAAAGGTTTTAAAGAGAATAAACTAAAGCAATTGTAATTTTCATTTTTGTTCTGTTTTGTGACAGCATATTTAAGAACGAGAAGCACAAAATGTATTTTCCTTTTTTTTTTATGACATGCAATCAAATGTTTGGTGCTCTTCCAGACTCACAACTCCACAATATTCAATAGGATGTGTTTACACTACCATTGTTGCCAGTGTTACTATTCAGAAGCTCATGAAACATGAAAGGGGCGTCAGATTTGGTTTCCTTTCTTTGCTCCAATTCTTATGACAGCTCCTCAACTCATTGTGTCCTGGCAGTCGTCCTCCAATTCAGCTCAACAATAGAAACACGTGAGCTTTTTGGTCCAGACTGTGGGATTAAGCTGTGCATGTCTGAATGGGGCACAATGACAGCAGGTCTGTGTAAATATATGCTGGGTTACAGTATCTTAATCCTGTTGTGTGTGAGCGAGTGTGTGTGCGTGCTTGAGCTTGAGAGGAAACAGCACTAAGGCTAGAAATATGCTTACGCAAGTATGCCAACCCAGAACATTTAGTCAACGTATTGCAAACGAAGCCCTACATGCTCATGTGGTGATAACAAGGGTGCGCTAGAGTTACCTTTAAATGCCATTAAGCCAGATGTGTTATTCTTCGTGCAGCTAGAATAGCTATGAACATGACAGTTAAATTATTATTGTTATGATATTTTATGTAGTTTCTCTCAGAAATTAGACGTTAATATTAATAAACAAACCTGGTTATGTAAAGGAATAATGTGACTCGCCCTCTTTAAACTGTTCCTCTGCCATGACAGTAGTTGACCTGAATGAGACAATACTGTCTATACTATAATAATTATCAAATAATAAGAAAAAGAAGATGTTTTGAAATACAATTCAGATTGTTTAGCTAAAAGTATTTGCATTTACACCTTACTTATCAATAGTTTGTGATCTATTTTATATATATATATATATAAATTAATGTTTTTATATAGCAAATGTGAATTAAATGGATCAAAAGTAAATATTACAAAAAGTATTATGTTTCAAATAAATACAGTTCTGAATGGTTTCCAAATTACATTTTCCATAAAAATAATAAGCAGCTGTAAAAACAGTTTTTAATTTTGATTGTATAATAAATGTTTCTTTAGCAGCAAATCAGCATATAAGAATGATTTCTGAAGGATCACGTGACACTGAGGACTGGAGTAATGATGCTGAAAATGTACCTTTGCATCACAGGAATAAATTACATTTTAAAATATATTCCAATAGAAAACCGTTATTTTAAATGATAAAAAAACATTTCCACAATATTTCTGTTTATACAGATTAACAATACAGCCAATATATACAAGAAAAATCATCAAAAACATAAAAAAAAAAAAAAAACTACACATTCTTGGATAGAGTGTGTTTCAGCTTTCATAAATCTTATTAGCATTTGTTATGTGACAAACGCGTACAGTAGTATGTCGTTAAAGTTAATGAAATAGTTCACTTACACAAACCAAATCCAAACCAAATTACTTTTGAGTTTGATATACGTGCCATTTTTTTACTGCAACGTGAGCTAATACTACTAGAAAATTCTGTTGCTTTTCCTCAGATACAGTTTTATATTTCCATGAAGGTCTCTAAAGTCCTCTATTCCTGAGCTCTGGCATCTAACCTTGCCAATATTTTTGTTTGCAAACCGACAGAAGAAAACCCACAATACTCTGAGGAACAGAGAGCGTTCTCTTCAACGTATGCTGTGTGTATCTCTGCAATTTAATTATAAATGATCCTGAGGGTCTTCCTCTTTATCCTGACCTGGTGTGACCCACATAAATATTCTCTCTCTCAAGTGCTCCCATAATCCTCTTTGTTTCATTTTTTCCATCCTTCTCGGTGACCCTCCAAACTTTCGATTCTGGTGTAGCAGAGAAACAGAGAGCTGAAACAATATTAGTATTTCTAAGGCTTTAATCCACTAATAGCATTAATTCTGTTTGGTGCTGTTTGTAGGCTCGCGGGAAGTGACCGAATTGTTTTCCTCTTGACATCATTTCTTGTGGTTTCACGTAAAAAGAAATGCAGAGAAAGGAGATGTCCATCAAATCGGATGATTTTAGACAAACAGACTTAAATCAACAGTTTCTGTGACAGCAAACAAGCTATTTAAAGGAGATCAAGAGTGCTCTGAAGGCACCGTGGTAATTACATTACCCAACTGCTAAACTACAGCTTCACTCACCACACTGCTTCTAAACAAACATCATTACCCACAATCCCATCAAACAAGTATTTTGTATCTTTTGACTTTACTTTTCTCTCAATCTGTTTAGCTGTTACTCTAGCCAGCTGTTTTTAGAAATATTTAAGCCAGTTATTTTTAGCTGGTGTTTTCACAAGCAAAGCAAAAAGGCTTGAAAAATGAAAATATGAAATTGCATAAAAGCTTTTGCAAAGCATTTTCATTTTGTTTGTGAAAACATTTTAATGTTGTGTAGATACAATTATGAGCTGACTGTGCGCTGTATGAATTATTTGCAATATACTTTTTATTATTATGTTGAAATTGTGTACAATTAACCAATACATAAAATTTTCAGTGGTTTTAATACATTTAACATTAGCCATGAACATTCCTAAAGCCTGAACAGTTGATTAATTTCCAGGAAATCAGTTTGATTGAACTGTCCATTTCATTGAATTTCTATGTGTTCATTTGTCAGCTGTAAAAGTGGTAACCTGCAATTATCATGAATGAATAAGGTTGATTAATGTTGATGTTAAATAATAATTTTGACTAGAATAATAAAAAACAGTTAATTTAGACTGTACAGTTTTTCGGTTGCTGTTTAAATGTTAAATTATGTTATATATATTGCAACATATTACCAGGTATTGTTAAGTTGGTGGATATAAACTATTAAATATATGTTTATTAATCTGTTTTAGTAAAAAAAAAAAAAAAAAAAAAAAAAATTTATTAGGTATACCTGTTCAATTGTTTTGTAACACAAATTGCTAATCAATTTGAACCAATAAGTTTAAACCGAGCATCAGAATGGGGAATAAAGGGGCTTTAAGTGACTTTGAAAGTGGAAAGGTTGTTGGTGCCAGATGCATTGGTCTAAGTATTTCAAAAACTGCTGATCTACTGGGATTTTCATGCACAACCATCTCTAGGGTTTACAGAGAATGGTCCACAAAAGAGAAAATGTCCAGTGAGTGGCAGCTGTGTGGATGAAAATGCCTTGTTGATATCAGAGGTCAGAGGAGAACAGGCAGACTGGTTAGAGATGATAGAAAGGCCACAGGAACTCAAATAACCACTTGTTACAACCAAGGTATGCAGAATACCATCTCTTAATGCACAACACGTCGAACCCTGAAGCAGATGAGCTACAGCAGCAGAAGACCACACCGGGTGGCGCTCCTGTCAGCTAAGAACAGGTAAACGGAGGCGCAGGATCACCAAAATTGGATAATAGAAGATTGGAAAAACGTTGCTGCTCTGATGAGTCTCGATTTCTGCTGCGACATTCAGATGGTAGGGTCAGAATTTGGCATAAAGAACATGAAAGCATAGATCCATCCTGCCTTGTCTCAACAGTTCAGGCTGCTGCTGGTGGTGTAATGGTGTGGGGGATGTTTTCTTGGCACACTTTGGGCCCCTTAGTTCTAATTGAGCATTGTTTAAATGCCACAGCCTACCTGAGTATTGTTGCAGGATGATGCATCCTGTCACAAAGCTCAAATCATCTCAGACTGGTTTCTTGAGTTCACTTTACTCAACAGTCACCAGATTTCAATCCATTAGAGCACCTTGGGATGTGGTGGAACGGGAGATTTGCATCATGGACGTGCAACCGTCTAATAGATGTGCACCAACTGTGTGATGCTATCATACCAATATGGACCAAAATCTCTGAGGAATGTTTCCAACACTTTGTTGAATCTATGCCACAAAGAAAGGCAGTTCTGAATGCAAAAGGGGCAAAGTGTACCTAACAAAGTGTGTGTGTGTATATATATATATATAAGTATATATATATATATATATATATATATATATATATATATATATATATATATATATATATATATATATATATATATATACTCTAAATTATATATTATGATTCCCTTGATAAAAACAACACTCTTTTAAGAGTATTGATTATATATTTAGACAAAAAATATTAAATTGAATAATATATTTTTTTATATTTTGACATTTTTTAAATATTGCCCAGTCCTGTTGTCAGCTAACATAAATATTATATTAATTGTGCTTAAGAATGGCCATTTGCTGGCTCCGGTTTGGTTTGCTTGGGTGCTTTTGAAATCAATGCAAACAAAGCTTTAAATGATGTGGTAGTACTGGAGCTCACAACAGTGCTTGATTACGGCCACCTGCAAACACATTATGCACTTCTGTTATACAGGGCAAAATAACTGCGTTTGCCAAATGGAAGTTCATTTACACTCAATTATGCACCAACAAAAACCATGTAGCATGTTATTTTTACAGAATCCAGTGTTTGCATAGGTTTTTCGATGGATATAACAGAGAGGGTCTACATGTTGGGCAGAAGAGGAATACAAATGCGTATGCAGTATGAATGTGAATATAGATGTGTTTATCATAAACCATGTGTGTGTGTGTGGGAGAAGGAGTGATTGGCCTATTCCATCATAATCAGGCACCCAAAATTCAATTCTTTTCTCCTCTGCGTCTCACCATCTTGTCGAGATGCTGGATTGTTGTTGATGTATCTCCTCATTTTAGCCGCTGATGGAATTGTCCTCTGTTGTAACATCTTAATTAGGTGAAAAAAAATGCAGGGGAATTGCATTTAGCATGCGTTGGAGGGTGTTGTGTACCAGTACAGGAACTCCCAAGATGGATGATTCCTGCTGCTAAAATGCATCAAAACTAGACATGCCATTTTGTCTAACTTGATATTCATAGCCTATTTATAACCTGTATCTGTTTGTGACCTGTCTCAGTGTGCTGGATACAAATACAGCTGCCAGACATTTATCTAGATTTTATGACTCACTTCAAGTGAAAGTGCAATCAGAATTGACGTTATTTACTTTCTGAATGCAAGTTTCTGATCTTATTGTGAAAGATCCATCGGTGCATTTATTGCATCTAGAGCAATAAATATTCCTGAAGTCACTTTGCTTGTTTAGGATGGATGAGATACTGGATAATTTACACCACGGTTTTTAAAACAAATTTTAATAAAATAAGAAAATAGCATGTTATTTTTTTTAGACTGTCCTGAATAAGTTATTTCACATAACAGATGTTTGTAGCTATATATATATATTCCTCAAGAAAAAAAAAACTGAATTCATAAAAATGAACCTGTTCAAAAGTTTACATACCCTTGAATCTTAATACTTTGTGTCGTTTCCTGGATTATCAACAACTGTTTTTCTGTTTGGTGATAGTTGTTCATGAGTCCTGCATTGCTTCTTAGCTGTTCGACTGTACTGTTCAACTTTTTAAGTTTGAGATCCATATTTTCACACTAAGGACAATTGAGGAACTCTTATGCAACTATTGCAGAAGGTTCAAATCCTCACTGATGCTCCAGAAGGAAAAACCTTGGATTAAGAGCAAGATCATAAGAAAAATTGTGGCATGTAAAATTTAAAAAAAAAAAAAGATTTTGGACAACAGCCATATAACTATTACTAGGCATCCGGTGTGGCTCATTTCTGATATGAAATATTCCTCATAATAATTATTCCTAAGAAGTGCACATTGCTTATTTAATTTCATAGTTATCCAACATATTGCCATTTGAAACTACTGCTTGATATGATTGAATTTAGAGACCGAATCTCTTGAAATTTTATTGAATGCTTCTGACATAAAATACACAGGAAATAGTTTGAAATGTGCAGGAGATATCCGAGTTTCCCCAAGAGAGCTCTTCTTCCGTCGTTTTAACTCAGCACAGCACTATAGAATGGCAGAAATATTCAGCGGTGCATCAGATAAGGTCTTAAATCCCTTTTAGTGCCGTGTAATTCCTATGAGTACGTGCTGTTCAATTTTTATTAAATCTATATTTGGTGTTTTGCCTGCGGACCTAAAGAGAAAATTATGCTCAATTAAATTAGTCATGTTGAAACCCCTAATTAGCTGTGTTCCCTGATAAGAAAACCCAATGTGGGATACGGCATTTAACCTCATCTCGCCCTGTAAATCTCGATCCAACCTAATTCACACAGCGATGGCATCATCAGGGAGGCGGCTCCCTACGTTGTTTCCCTCTTGGGAATCATTAACATACTTACAGGGAATTAACTCTGAATGATTAGTGATGACATCAGAAATCAGGGTGTGGCTATGGGTGGGAAGTACCAACCTGAAAAGGCTGCCTTTCCATCCAATAGAAAACCAGCAAAATTAAAGTAACTTAATTGGCTTCTGCATGTTGTTCTTACTGATTATTGGCCATTTGTATACTTTAATGCTGAATCATGCATTTTCTGTAAAACTTCTTTGAGACGATATATACTGGGGAAAGCACTATATAAATAAACGTGAACTGAATTAAAATCATGATGGGCTTGAGTGTCCTGCTTACAAAGAAGAGAAGGACCTTCTTGTGTCTGGAGATAAAACCTGAAGAGCAGATGAATGCCGAGCGAGGGTCTCTGTGAGGGAACTGTATCATCCATCATTGGCTACAAACAGGTAGATAGCAGAGCTACACAAGGCTAATTAGCTGAATCAGTTTTTCGACAGAAGAACTGACTCTGAGCCAGTGGTCCAACCCTATCTCAGCCGACCAGATGAGGAGAGACTTGGGTAATCTTCACACAGGAATCTGCCCCGGGGTGTAAGAGATATGCTCTAGTCAGCTCTGTTGAGCGTTTCAGGACTTTGTTTCCCTCCCATCAAAGTCTGCAGAAGGTGCCCCAGGTCTGGAAGACTTCCTGCCGTGTTCATCTTAACGACCCTAAAGACTACACACCAATTGCTCTTCCTTCACACATCATTAATATCGTTGATAGGTTGGTCCTGAAGTAGCTCCGTCCCCTAGTCACAGACCATCTGGACCGGCTGCAGTTTGCTTACCCTGCACAAGTAGATGACAGATTCACATACTTAAATGTCATGATTATAAAACGCTTGTATGATATGATTTCATCCTAAAGGTCATGGATTTGATCCTACTTTGACATTTGAGACTGTATTGAGATCTTTGATTTACTGTAAGTCAAATCTGTTGCAAATTCTACTCCAATATACACTACCATTCAAAAGTTTGAGATCAGCAAAATAAATAAATATGTATTTAAAATACAGAATTATGCAATATATGCGTACTGTAGGCCATTTATTAGTCTGTTCATATTGCTGCTTACTTTTTTCCCACACCTGTAAATGATATTATTCAGAAGTTTGGGATTTGAACAAATCCTTAAGCCCTAATATTACTGTACATTCCCACACCAGCTTCTTATTTTATTTCTAAATGTACTGCTTCTTATTTGGCAGATAGAAAAGAAATCCAGCACTGTTTGTTATACAGGAACAGTTCAAGGACATCTGTATATCAGCACATACAGTTCTCCAGCAGCTCAGGTCAACTGCTCTAATTTGACTGTCAGAAATGAATGCACTTGCACAGGTCTCCGTGAGGTCACCTAGTGAAACGTTTGTGTATGTCTGTTGAAAGGACACTTCATCTCATACTGTATTGGATTTTTACATTTTCTTGGGCAAATTTGAGTGGCACTTCCACCATTAATGTAACTTTGTTTTACTATCTATCTGTCTTTTCTAGATAAAATATCCAGTTGATTTACAGCTGATGTTTACATTTGAATTCATTTCACTTCTACTTCATTGCATTCAAATTAGAATTGCAATTCTACATCATGTTTGCTACATCAATTCAAATTCACTGCAAATTGAGTAGCTGAACTGAGATTAAACCGAACTACTTTTAACAATACTAATAGGCTAAATTTGTAAAAGTATACTAGAATGAAATGCTCATACTATTTTCACCTATCATTATTTGGCAGAAATAGTAAGAGGAGTTTGCCGGTGTGCTATTTCGAATTCAAACATAGTGATGCTGCTTTAGCAAACGCTACTTATAAATGCGTGTCATAAGTCCCCAAGTCCACTTCACAAGCAGATTCCAAACTTTTTGTCTCTGGAGACTAGAGAAAGCAGAAGCAAATAGATTGTGATGGTACATAAGCAAGGGAGAGAGAGGGGAATGTAGGGCTATAATTTGAGCGCAGGAGAGAGGGAAAACGTTTCTTGTGCAATGAGTTGAAGAGCGAGAGAGACTACAGAGACCCGTTTGTCTGAGTTTGAAGAGCTGCTCTCTGCCATTAGGACATTTTTTTGGGTAATGCAATAAGCAGATTCACATGATGTGGCCGTAGGGGCCTCTCATGCTGCCTCGGGGGCCACCAGGGGCCCCTCCAGGCCCTGCAGTGCTCGGAATGGCATCACGGACCGTCCCAGGCTGCCAGCTTATTGCTGGCTCAGAATGATTTGTGTTTGGTCAGCTACTAGAAAAGCAGCTAATTAGCTCTGTCATTTATGGCTAAAAAGTTGACTAAACGAGAGGCCGGATGGCTGGAAACTCTCTGAGGGACAAACGGAGAGACATGTAGCTCAGTGAGATGCTTCTTATTTCATTAGCCTCATCTAATTTGCCCGTTTTGATTTCCCCCTCTCTCTCGCTCTCTCTCTCTCTCTCTCTCTCTCTCGTGCATCCTTCCACCTTCATTTCCAACCCAGGCTCATTAGAAAAACGTGCTTGTGTTGACATTTCTGCAAAATGATTTTACATTGCTTCTTGCATGTTTTGCTACACTTTTAAAGTGAAATTTCTAAAATTATGCTAGAAGCTAGTTCAGGTTCATCCGAAACAGATGAATATATATCCTATATATTAAACTTTGTACTTCATTGTTTAATGTTTTATTACATTGGTTGATCGAGGCCTACATATTGTGGTAGTTTGTTGTGATTAAAAATGCTCTTGAAAATAGCATAGCATCTACACTAATACTTTCCATAAACAGAATGATAATGTTAACAAAAGATAATATGAGATAAAAAAAAACACACACACATTTGATGATGCAGACATGTTATTTGTACTAGGCTTTACAAGTGTTTAAACTAATTTGATGAAAGCGTAATGCTGTACCAGTGTGCTAATGAGCAAGTTTACTATGTCAGAAAAGCCATACAAATGGAATTGGTTATGTGAGGCGAACATCAAAAATTATAATTTTACAAATCATGCACAATGGTAAACATTTTTTGAGGTCATAATCAAACAAAAAGAAGTCTTTATTAATGGATAATCTGTCCTTAAATCATTATTTGTGTGAAAAGAGAATAAGTTATTGGTGTTTTACTGCCATACAAGCCATCATATCAGCAGGAAACTGCATTGAATTGTCTGTAAGGGTATGTTTTTGTAGTTTTGCACTAATGTAGACACAGGCACGTTTTTCCACTGAGCCTGCTTAGGTTGTCCATTTCCTCCGGTTCCTGTTTTCATTTTCCTGTACTTTAACTACAGCCTTGAATTACTCTGTAGCGGTCAATGAATCCACCTCAACTAATAGATTCATCTCTAGCATTGCTATGTCCGGTTGTGTTATTAAACATCAAGGTCTATTTCTGCTTTACTCGCATGAGCGAAATGCATTTAGGGGCTGCGGTAATCCTGAAAGCGTGGCGAGAGAGATACTACACCAATAAACACAGCCACCCAGCTCAGGGATCTAATTAAGAAATGAAGCACAACATATAATTTAGCACCAAACAATGTGCAATTTCCCCTTCAACCTCTTAAATTGGTGTAAATGATGTCACCCTGATGGCCAACCGATCTGGCAGTAGGGGTTGATGTCGGGTTATGAGTCCATTACTACTAACCTCGTCTCCCCGTTGCTCTGTGTATTTCTAAACCACAAGCTTAAATGACTGGAATGGTGTGTGTTGAAGATGAGAAACAGAGAAAATGAGAGCATAAAGTAGAGAAAATAAGGCAAACTATTTCACAATATATTTGTATTATTTACTAACCACCCACATACCAGTTAAACTAGGTATTATCTATGCTGCTATAGCGCTGCATCATGCGTATAATTAACTGTCGTCGTTATCACACAACTCCCTGAATTGGCTTTATTATATATATAGCATTAGTCGCACTGGCTGATTTGCTATATGCACAATTAATTTTATTTTATTAAAAAGAGATAATATTAATTCAGGATAATTGGGACATTTTATCCCAGGCATCTTAATAGGACAAAGTGCTGATTTTTGCTGAAATCTATACTATTTGTGTATATTTTCATGTGATTCTAGCAACATTTTAATCATGATTACATTTTAAAAAAACTATTTTATTTTATATATTTTATAAAAATAAACTAAACCTGCATTTGCTTTCACATTAATTTAACACAAAATCTTTTCATTAACCAGACCTTTTCCTTTTAAATTAACTTTTCTTTTCTTTTTTCTTTTCTTTTTTGAGTGTATGCAGTTCATTGTTAGTGAATTCCTTATTTATATCTATACCTTGACCTAAAATGGTGGAAAGTGGGAAATAAAAAATCAATAAAAAAGTTCAGTAGATTGTGATAACACTTTAGATTAGAGAACACTGCTCTATTAACTTATTAACATGGATATTTCTAGCACATTGTCTTATGGAGCACCTATTACTGCCTTATTCTGCATACTCTAGATCAGGGTTCCTCAATTAATTTTCACCGAAGGCCGGATTCTGCTAACAATACCAAGCCAAGGGACAGTGACTATATATATATATATATATATATATATATATATATATTCGGCTGAAGGTCTGGAATCTATGGAAGCTTTCATTGGCCAAGGCCCGACCATGAGGCTGTTTGACCGACATGTCAAACAACCAATCAGAGTTTGTTTCTTTCAGTGTCATTGGTTCGGGTGTGGAAATATCGCCAAAATAACAGATCAGTGTTAAAAATGTTGGACACATTTTAAAGATTCTAGCCTCAGATTTAAATATACCTTAGATATTTCACATAATGTTGAATATCCAGCATTTAGTTGATCCTGATAAGTGCTTGTTGTCACAGTTGTAAACTCGACAGCTTTCTTCTTTCATGAGGGGGTTGAGCATCATGTAGCATCAGACGTTTAGCCAACATTTCGTTGGCGCTTGGTCGCGCCCAGGCGGCAAGGAACTCGACCGGAAGTTGAAGTCGGCTGGGTGCCGCCATCTTGTAGAAGAACTTCACTTGCGTTAGCATTCCCATTGACTCTCATTCATTTTGGCGTCACTTTGACAGTGAATAACTTTACATCTGAGGCGTTTAAAGACTCTGTTTGTCCATTATTTATTTCTAAAGATACACGACAATGTATAAAGGGCTCCATTACCTTCTATGTTACATTATGGCCCCGTGTAAACAGATTTTGTAAAAATAGGGTAACGATTGTGTCATAACCATGCGACTCTCTGTCGCATTTCCGTACAGACAGGAGGAGAAGCTCGCAGGCAATTAACTTAATATGGCGTACTGGCGTTACATTTTAAAATACTATTCAAAATAATTAATCAGAATACTTACTCCTGCTCACTGACGCCAAAGAACTCCCCGCTCAAGCTCGCCGTCTCTGCAAGATTAACGATGGCAGTTTGCACGCACAGCTACTAGAAGATTTAAATCTGTCAGACAGGTTGCTGACGTAATCAAGCTTAGTTTGAGTCTGCGCGTCAGAAACGGAAGTGCTAAAAAAACGCTAAAAATGGGCTTCACTTGTCTCAATTGAGTTCCAATGGGGTCACTGTGTCCATTTCTTTTACTGTCTATGGTCGCGCCGTGCTTTTCGCATCCGGTGTAGACATGATGTGAGTTAATGTCACTTTCTGATGCTACATTTGAATTTTCATGGCAAATTATTTTATATTAGCACTGGCCGAACATTTTTCTCTTGGGCTGCCATTAAGGAACCCTGCTCTAGATCTCTTAACCCTATCCAGTATCTAAAAATAACCACATCAACAAATACCTTACAGACTATCAATAAGCAACACATTTCAGTTAACCCTCTGAGGTCTAAGGAGGTTTTGGGGGCCTGGAGAAGTTTTGTCATGCCTTGACATTTGAAACACCTACATGGCTAAAGTCTAATATCACTGTAATCAGCACAAACTGGGCTATAATAATATGTGAGAGCAGCATGTATGTACATGTTTGTGTTTTTGAGAAAACAATGTTTATTCATGGTTAGTGAAAAACTAGTGAATATGTGTTCCCTAGTCTAAAGTGCTACCGAGATTGGATCTTCAAAGTGGTTGAGTACTGCTTTCGTTGTCCTGTTTCAGTGCCATTATGTATATTTAGCTTTGAGTAAAGCAATTTCTAACCTCTCTGTGGAGGAGTGACATGTCCTAGCATGCATCATGCCTTCTAATTAAGAGCTGTAGTGGTGAACCAGTTTTGATGGAGCATTTAATGTTACATGGTTGTGATATCACTGGTGATTATCCAGACTCTGAAGAAAATCTTCACTCAGATTGAAATCTGAGAGAGAGAAAAAACATCTTTACAAGACATTCTGTTTAACGCCGTTCCTTGTCCTGCCTTTTATTCATCATGGAAAAACATCTCAAGTTTTCAAACATCAAAGAGCCGAAGGCATCAATCACATTAAAGCAAGATGAGATTGACTTGCTTTTGGAATAAAGTATCTGGAATAAAAAAATGTAATATGTTCTTGTGGGCATACGGTGGGCGGATTGGTCGGTTTAACTCAAGTATTTGGTTGGGAATTCATTATCTGACTGCCAGTAGCATTGTTCATTTGCATGCATTATTTTCTCCATTAAAAGTATCCAGGTATTCTGATGAAATAAACATTTTAATAGAAAATCTCACTTTTCGCCATTTCATCATTTGATAAATTACTGCTGTCATGAGCAATAGAGAATTTACACAAACATCCTTTTTAAACGAAGCTCTATACATTAATTGCATCAACAAAACGCGTTGACTTTTGAGAACAAACTGCAATCTATAATATGCTTAATTTGCATATAAAGAATGTCTGTTTGAGCAAAGAAAGAATGACAGTGACTTAATTTAAATATGCAAACAACACCCTATCAGTGCAGATGGTGCTTTGTTAAACTGAATTGTGGGTGGTTAGTGATTAAGACGTGCTTGTGCTGGAATCTCATGCACAAAAGTGCTGCAAGTGCTTAGTGAATGGCTCTTCGACTTTCAAAAAGTCATTTTAAAAAAGCCAACATGAGATCAGAGATCCAGGAGGGTATAAACAAGATGTCCTAGAGTCGAGAGACAATGTGACGGCAGGGACAATCAGGGTTGGGAAGCAGCCCTAAATCATGCCACAGATATTTATGGGGATGCTAATGACAACAACTCGCTTTTAATGTCAGGTTTCAACCTGTGATTGCACACTGGGTTGAGTGACTTGGACGTCCTGACAGTTGTAATTATCCTAGTGTCTTCTGTCAGACTGGCAGGGGGCTGAATCTACCTCAATTAGACTGGCTAATGTTCTCGCTCTCATTCACTCATTCCCTTCAAAAACATTTTTGTGGTTTCTTGAAGGACAAGAAAGCACACAGATTTGTCGTTATGCCCTGCCAACAGCGGACGTGTCATTGGAAATGTTTCCCATTTGAGATTTTTTTTTATATCCTTTGGGAAATGTTGGGCCACTTGGTTTATGGACAGCCCTTTTTGTCCGCTCATTTTCCACTCAAGTTCATGTTCGGTTCTTGCGATGACTCAGAGCCACTAATGTGTTCGACCGAGGTCAGACCTTCAAACACTAGCCTGCTCCATTATGTGTGCATCTCTGCTCCGTCCATCATTTATTTGTCTTTGTGGACGGCATTTGAGAGGACAGGCTGTTCTTTTTCAGAACTGTGGACACAGCATGCAGCTACAGTATACATTGTTAGAGCTATTGGCTAAAGAAAGCAGCACTTTTACCATTGCTCATTTGGGTTAATGATGGAAAAAGGGTGAATAAAACTACCTGTATTTGGCAGACGTTTTTATCCAAAGTGACTTGCATTGCATTCGAGATGTACATTTTGCCAGTTCATGCATTACCAGGGAATCAAACTTGTGACCTTGTAGTGCTATAGTAACACCATGTTCTTGTGTCTGAGCATCAGGAATACACAGAAACCAAGCCGAAGTGGGCTTGAAAGTGGAAAGGGAAGATTGAATTTTGACTTAGGACAGTATACAGCAATGTGTCTACTACCCATAACAACATAGCAGCCCTGTTGAGCTTTTCATAGATTTGCTAGTATATACTTTTTCAATACTTCTGCATTGGTTTTATTACCATTTTATTCAAATTACTTGTTGGAAATTAAGATTAATCACTTTCAATCACACACTCAAAATTATTATGATTATTTTTAACATATATTTATATATTTTTACCGTAAGGGTATGTAGACAAACATTAAGATTATATTTTTAAATTATTTTCTATATTTATTTTATGTTTTACATTTATATTTATATGTAAAAATTATATTTTTTTATTCATATTTACTGTTATACACTACTGTTCAAAATTCTAGGGTCAGTTAAAAAATTCAATGGGATTTGCATTAATTTAATGAAAAGTGAAAGTAAAAACTTTTACAGTAAAACAAACGATTTCAAATAAAATGCTGTCCTTTTGAACTTTTTATTCATCAAAGGATCATGAAAAGGTTTTATAAAAATAATGATTTCCACAAAAATATTAATATTATTCACCACAACTGTTTTCAACATTCATAATAATAAGAAATGTTTTTGAGCAGCAAATCGGCATATCAGAATGATTTCTGAAGGATCATGTGACACTGAAGACTGAAGTCATGATACATGAAAATTCAGTTTTCATGACGGGAATAAATTATATTTTATAATATATAAAATTGTTAAAAAGTTACTTTAAAATGTAATTACATTTCACACTACTGCTGTTATTTTTACTGTATTTTTGTCAAATAAATTCTAATTTATTGAACAGAACATAAAAAAAAAAATTCTGACCACAAACTTGTTAAGTTGGGTAAATACCTGCCTGTACCTATCATTTTTTAGTTAGGGTTATCATCACATTTCAGGGTCAAATGTTATTATTTTTTAAACACCTGACTCATTATATATACACACACACACGGAGAGAGTATCTTCTCTAACTAACACACCCACAGGCAAATGTAGAGCAGGTATTGCACATAAATATGCATGCATGTCCACACACACACACACACACACACTCCCTGTTACATTGCAGTGATTCACTGCATTCATTTCATCTGTGGAGAGCAGTAGGGTACTGCTATATACTGCTGCTCTCCCAGTAACACTTAAAATAGTTCACAAAAAATGAACATTCTGTCATCACGCATTCACCCATAAGACTTTATTTCTTCCTCAGAACACAAAAGAACGACAGCACAGGGGAAGATTATCTGTAAATGAAAAATAGTAATACGTTCCTTGCAAATATGACTCAAGAAGACTTCACAAGTCATTTGGATTACTTTTGTGGTACTTCACACTGCTTTTTTGGTCTTTTGGGAAACTTGAAAACTTCTGTTAACTACAGATATGGCCATTAAGAATGCACATTTTTTTCGTGACAGCACACAATTCATCATGTGTGATCACGGAGCTCCCTGCAGGCCCTTTTTATGATTTTTTAAAAACATTGTTGTGCTTCATACAATATCCACCAGGTGATGCAACGAACAACATTCTGCTGTTAAACACCCAGACAAGATCTACCATGATGTTTAAGTGTAACGTAAAATAAAGAAAAATAAATAAATAAGAAGAAATAGGATTACAAGATTAAGGTCATAATATTTCTATTATATTATATAAAATTATGAGAATAAAGTCATAGCACTATGAGATTAAAGTCATAATATTTTGAGAATAAAGGTGTAGCATTATGTATGAAAGAGTTGAAGTGCCACGTAAAAAAAAAAAATACTTTGAGAATAAAGTCAAAATCACAAGAATTAAGTTGAAGCAATTATGAGATTAAAGTTATAATATTTTAAAGTATTGCGCATGCAAATGGCCCCGATTGGGAGCACCAGGAGAAATCCCAGTGGCCTGATTTGAATATTTGAACTTTATTTTTAATGTGAATAGTGCTTTTTATGATACAAATCATTGCAAAGCATTTTATTTTTAATTAATTTTCTACAATACTTAGTAGTAGCTTATCACTGGTGACTGTCAGTTTATGTGCATATGGCAGAAATGTATGGAAAAATCAATTAAAGACATAATCAAACAGATGATAAACACTATTAAAAGCAATTATTATATGATGCAATCACACTTACAGCAAAATTGTGTAGTTCTGTATGTTGTTTAGGGTTAGCATCATCTGGGGTCCTCTGAGGGTCAGCATCATCTCTTCTCAGGTGTTCAGGATCCAGACTGGAGCTTGTGTAAATCCCATGGCAAAACAGGGAAACATAATTAGTGTAGTTGCTGTTCCAACCAAGTAAAATGAATTAGTTTAACTCAAGCTAAAGAATAATAATGAACATTTAATAATATACAACTCCAGTCCAAAATTATAAGATGCATTATTCGAAGGCTTGGTGAAAGAGATGCATTTTTAATCTAGATTTAAACAGAGAGAGTGTGTCTGAACCCCGAACATTATCAGGAAGGCTCTTCCAGAGTTTGGGAGCCAAATGTGAGAAAGCTCTACCTCCTTTAGTGGACTTTGTCACCCTAGGTACTACCAAAAGTCCAGCGTTTTGTGACCTTAGGGAGCGTGATGGGTTGTAGCGTGGTAGAAGGCTAGTTAAGTACGCAGGAGCTAAACCATTAACGGCCTTATAGGAAAGTTATAATATTTTGTAACTGATATATGTTGGATTATTAGCAGAAATCATATCATGTGTCATATACTCGCAGGGAGAGAATATGCTTGGAAATAATTTATCACATTTTCGATTGCATTTATTATTTGTAGTGCGCCAGCCCCCCAATAATAGCAAAACGCTTTGTGCTTTTGATACTTTAAATATAAAACAAAACCTTGGCTTTCAAATTTGGACAGATTTAGTTTTATAACGAAATGCAGACAATATGTCTTAAAATAATGTGTTTTTCACACTCTTTAATCTGATGTGACAGATCGCTGTATTCACGTCAAAGTGGCATGAGAATCAATCATCTTTTCGATTAAAATGAGACATTTGTTTCATTAAAATGTACTTTTTTTATTCCTTTATGTAATTGTATATAGTATATATAAAAAAGTTTTTTGTTTACATGTGTATATACTGTGTATATTTGTTATGTGTATAGAAAAACAAGCACATGGATGTATATATTTATATATTAAATATGTTTATATACAATATAATAATATAAATATATAAATGTATAAACATGTAAATATTTTCTAAATATATACTGTATGTGTGTGTGTTTATATATACAAAATACATATATACAGTACACATAAAAATATTATGTAAACAAAAACTTTTATTTTGGATGTGATTTATTTTAATTAATCATTTGACAGCACTAATATATATATATATATATATATATATATATATATATATATATATATATATATATATATATATATATACACACACACACACACACACACACACACACACACACACACAGTGTATTGGCCTGAAAAAAAGAATCCAATATATTTCAGGCCAAGCCTTTCAAAAATGAATAAATAAAGAAAGAAAAAAACATTTTATCTAAACATTAAGGCTGTAGAGCTGTGTTTACCCATCACTTTGAAATTCTTTGAATTTTTTCTTTTAATATGCATGGCTGTCATTACTGTGAGCTGCTTTCTACTGCCAGAATTTTTACCCAATTACCTCAGAGTGCCTTTGCTCCTCTCTCCAATCAGAGCGGCTGATAACAAACATGTCATCAGACTGTCAAAGTGGCAGTTCATATGAGAGAGCAGCTGCCTCTTTCGCTGTCAATGTTCAAATATTTATATACGCTCTTTAGTGCACCATAATGAATGTAAAGTCTCTCTTTGTCCTGCATTTTGTGCATTTAGAGATAAAAAAACAGTCCTTTCCTCACCTGTCAGTCTGTAGCTCAGAGTCTTTAATAGTTTTAAATAATTTAAACAGTACTTAAATAATGATGAAATAGCTGTTTAATCTGAAGTAACTTGTTTTTATGTGGGTGTTTCTGAGGATTGAACGTTCTCATTATAAGCAGCGAATATGTTTTACGTGCAGAGTTGAATGTAAACAAGCTGTAATTCGTTCTCATTAAAACCTTCCCTGTGATTATTTTGCATTCACCTGTATTTCAGACGGCTGCGGTAACAAGTCTGCAATAAATGAGTCAGGAGTGTGCTGAACAAGACATCAAACAGCTGTGTGATCATGTAAAACATTCGCTGTCATTCTTCTTGCATGTGATTAAGTCGTTGTGTCATGTTTAATGTCTATTTTTCTCAGGTGCACAACAGAGAAGACCAAATATAGAATTGTTTTATTAAATATAAAACTAAACAAAAAATATTTTAGTGATTAATGTTTAGTTAAATTATTCATCTTATTTATCGTTTTTTATTTAATTTAGATGCAAATAATAAAGAATAGTGTTAGTGGTGGTGGGTCAATCTCAGAAAACAGGATGTTTGAAAATGAAATAAATTATTTCATATATATATTTTTTTTTATTTAAATGCAAAATGAAAAAAAAAAAGTATTTATTATGTTTATTTCATTTTTGATAAATAAAAGAAAATATAATATTATTAGTGGTAGTGGGCCATTCTCAGAAAACAGGACCATATATGAAATATAATATATATAATATACATATATAATTTTGTATATATATAAATATAAATTAAAAGTTTTATATATATATACACACAAATATATACAAATATATATATATATATATATATATATATATATATATATATATATATATATATATATATATATATATATATATATATATATATATACACACAAATATATACAAATATATATATATATATATATATATATATATATATATATATATATATATATATATACACACAAATATATACAAATATATATACAAATATATTTTTGATATAAATAAAAAATTAATATTTTAATTTACAAAAATACAATATTTTTTTACAAATATAGAAAAAAAGTAATACATTTATTTATTAATCTTTAGTTAATAATTCTATTTAAGTAATAGTTAATTTTATTTATTTACTGTATTTTTTTTTTCATTTAATTTTAAATAGATACAAACATATTTTAGTATTAGAGATGGTGGGTCTTAATCTCAAAAATCAAGACCCTGTGTAGAAATTCAAGATAAAATTTGATAATAAATGAAAAATTTTGTATTAATTTGTTTTTTGTTTATTTGTATATGTTTGTATCTTTGTATAAAAATTTAATAAAAACGTGTTAGTATTAATGGTGGTGGGACAATCTCAGAAATAAGGGTCATTTGTGAAATAAAAAATATGTATTTTTATTTTTATTTTTATTTTTTACAAGGTTACCGCAGAACTAGAACAAGAAAATCACCTGACATTCTGATGAAAAAAACAAACACACATTGAAAAGTACGTCACAGGGACACAAATGGGGCACGTTTGAAAATGACCTTCCCTGTCACTTTGAATCCATCTTTTTTTTTTTTTTTTTTTTTTTTTTGTCAGTCTCCTTAGATCTCCCTGTTTGTGGATTTTCCCAGAATTATCATTGCAGTGTGTCAGAAACACAAGCCAGGCAATTAAGTCCTGTCACTGACAGCATTTCTTCAGTGTCCTTTTGATAAGAGCGCTCTCAGGCAATCAGAAGCTCCATCATTCCTTCTCATCCATCCCACCTCCTAAATCAATCCCCCTCCGTCCCTGACATCAGTCATCCAGTGACGGACAGCGTCATTTGCTTCCATGTCAATTGATTCTGGAAGGAGTGTTTGGAAAGTGCAGAGAGCTGTAGAGAAGACAGAATGAAGCGAGGACTTCCATGCACTCTGCTCTGATGGTGCTGCAGAAAAAGCCAATATGCAATAAGCCAATATGAGTGCTGCTTGCCTGTGCAAAACTGTTTTGGTTTATTGCCAGGATGTTGCTATGCGGTTTTGGATGGTTACAAGGTGGCTGCTTATTAGCCCAGTGCAGAAGTGCTCGCCCTCAAGTCTCTGGAAATATGGCTCAGGTGCCTGCTTCAGTGTAAGTCTATGGGATATTTCTTGCCCTCTTTGTTGCTCTCAAGGTGAAAATCATTATAGCAATTATATCTAGCACAACCAAAGTTAATAAGTTTACCCAAGTACTAATAGTGATGCTTGATTTGACGAACTATTCTGTTTATAAAATTCAACTTTTAGTCACAGCTCTGTGTTTTTCATCATCAGTTCAGCTTCAAATGGCCTCAATCAGGTTTTTGAGCTGGAATTATTCATTTCATAATTTTAAAACGTACATCATTTATTCTGGGGACGGTGAGAGCTTGTGTTGACGATATTGTTCCAGCACTTTCTGAAACAGCTTGCGACAGGGATGTATGTAAGACACTGGCATCTTGTGAGTGGCTGTCAGCAGTGAAGGAAAGCGACAGTGGCAATGACTGCTCTCCACTCCTGTATTGCATTTCCACAGCTCGCTGTTCATTTCAGTGGAATCCTCAAACAAAGTGCAGTGTACAGATGCTCTTTTGATGAGCACAAAAATGTATATTTGGGGGTATTGAGACCTATATTTCACTTGACCCTTAATATTTTATTATAACCACCTGATTAATTATTTAATATTTTATTAGCATAATCAATGAGATATTGAGATAAGACTTGAATAATATTATTATTGAATGTTTATTTTTGTATATATAATATTTTAAAAGCGTGATCAAATTGTTAATGTGATAAGACTTGAATAATATATTAATAAATATATTTTTTATTTTATTTCAAATATTTATATATAAATATGTGTGTGTGTGGGGGGGGTGTTTGTTTATATTAGATTCTATAAAACAAAAAATAATTTTATGAATTTATGAATAATGAATTTCTTTCTTCAGTTATTTATTTATTATAATTATAATTTTATTATATTTATTATGTATTATTGATTTAGTTAATTGGTAAGTTACTTATTTAGTTAGCGCAAGTTATGTATTCAATACATTATCATTATATTAATTATATTAATTAATATTATTATTATTATTATTATTATTATTTCCAAAGCTAAATGAATGAATACTCAGTTCAAAACTAGAAACCAGCTCTCTGTCTCAGTAAATCTCATAGATTCTTTATAAAAACAGTAAAATATAATATTAAAATGTTTTAGCATAACCTAATTAATATTCATGAAGTCTTTGTTATGCTGTGATATGAAGACAGGCTCACAGAGTGATTTCTGATTCTTGCACAGACTCACGTCACTCTCTACCCAGCGGCATTATGGGTATTCCTGGCAGAGCGTGATCGTGACTCAAAACCCAGGAAGTTTGAGGAAGCACCCGGGGTGTTTGGGTAACAGTCAGACGGTTTTAACCCTGTGGCAGTGCTCACTGTGCAGTCGCTGTGGTGGACTATCACACTCTCTCCTGTCTTCTCTGTGTGTGATTGAGGGGCTTTTCGGGCTGATTGCTGCCTCAGTGCTCTAGTGTTGTGTGGCAGGGTCTCGGCAGAGCCACACACACACGTTCACTGAGTTGGAAATCACACAGGATGTCAATTGGAGAGGATTCTGAGACTCTTAATGAGCTCACAGAGCATGGAGGTTTTTAAACTCAAATCCTTGTCTTTTGTGGTTCATGAGCAGCCTGTGCTCAGATCCAGACGTGCTGTTACTGGGACTCTACTGTACCGTAAAGGGCCCCTGCAGTGTGCAGTTTATATAGTAACACACACAAACACACACACATATCTTCTTTGAGGGGGCAGCAGTGGCATTTCTGGCTCACTTGGTGAACCTTGGCGAGATAAGGGGGAAAAAAATTGTTTTTCTGACAGAAAGTGTTTTCTGGGCAGAATTCAGGGAGCTTGTGTTCAAATCATGACCAAATATATTTAATACAAGCAAGCAAACAAACATATAAATATCTGTTATTTATTTTAATATGAATAATATTTATTGAAATATTAATAATCTTAATAGTTTATATTATTTGTGGATTTTATATATAAAAAATGCAACCACTTGCACTGACTCCAAGATTTATTTATTTACTTATGTAATAATCTTATTTTAATAATTAATTAATCGTATAATTAATAATATTTATTTATGTATTTATAATAATAATGATAATAATTAACTAGTATTATTATCATTATTATTATTATTATTTTAAATATTGTTAAAATGAATCTATAAATCATAAAAAAAAAATTACAATAATATTTAAAATTGGAAAACAAAAAAGTAATGTAATAACTAAAATATTTATTTGTTTATTTGTTTTTATTTAATAAAAGAAAATTTAAAATAATGATCGAATTTAAAACAGCAACAAAAACAACAATAATAATTATTTGTTGTTCTTCTTTTTTTAAAATTGATTCCATAAAAGAAATTTTTATTTTAAAATAATTATTTGTTTATTTTTATTTTAAAAAATCCAAGGAATATGTTATTTATTTAAAGAAAATAATAATAATAATAATAATAATAAACTATAATTATTATTAGTTTTATTTTAAATATTGTACATGTAATTTATTAATTATTTAAAATATAAAAATATAATTTTTTATTGAAATACAAAAAAAGACATTTAATAACCAAAAAAAATAAATAAATAAATCCTACCACACACCATCTGCAAAGACTTGTTATTTATTATTAAAAATGTTATTTATTTGTTTACTTATTAACGCATACTCATCATTAATTTCATACTGTATGAAGAGCATCAAAATATTGTGATGTATTTTTCAGCATGTGCTGCATGAAGCTTAAAATATTCAAGAGTGTTTCAATAAATAACACCAAAAGATAATTTATTCAACTAATACCTGAAACTAACAGCACTTTAAATGGTAAAAATTCAGGCCTTTATTTCCATGCACTAAATATGTTGAATTGCAACAGCCACAGCATCCCGTCAGCGCAGATGGTGACCGGCTCCACTGGATTGTGAGGTGGTTAGTGAATAAAGTAATTCACCCTTTAGCTTCCATTCGTTTTTTGCAGATGTTTGATCCGATCCACCATGAAACTAGAATAAAGTGCGGACAATTGAGAAACCCAGAACCAGCTGCTGTAAAACACAGGCCAGCGAGAGATCAGCTGGCAGATGCTGGACGATCATCTACAAATGCTCCACACAAGAGATTTATCTGATGAGAGGGGCAATTTAACACATCTTTTCTGATTTGCGAATGTTCTCGCCTCCCTGTCCGCTATCATCAATAAGGGTGTCAGTGCAGAGGCTCTAAATAAGAGGCTGTTGATTTGCCGACCAGAGGAAGAGGAGGAGGAGGAGGAGGGAGAGGAGGCCTCTGTCCTTCTGAAAGATCGAGGTGGTGTAAAAGCGCTAACCTCATGGCACTGTAATTGGGCCTGGACATCAGTCACAGGAATGTTCTTAAGGGGACAGGCCGTACAGAGGTTGTATATTTGCTATTGTTTATTACAGCGCCTGTTCTCTGTCAAACTGCTTTTTCGGATTCGGGCGCAATTTATCGTCCATGAAACCCCCAAGAGCTGCATAGCCAAAGGAGAATGTTATAGCTCAAAGGTTTCACAGCACAGGAGACCTTAAGGAATAGTTCAGGCAAAAATGAAAATCCTGTCATTGTTTCCTCGCCCTCATGTCCTTCCAGACTTGTATGACTCTGTCCTTCATGGAGCACCAAAGTAAATATATAGCTTGATTCTCCACACAACGAAAATAAATGGAAACTCGGCAAGCTTAAAAAAAAAAGTTGATGTATTCTATTCAATAGGAATGTGTTAAAACAATCAGTTTTATAAAGTTTTAGATTTTAAATATGGTGTTGCTGTTGTTGGCTGTGTTTTTATTTCTGTTCATGAAGGAATCCTGAAATAAATTACAGTATCACAGTTTCCACAAAAATATAAAGCAGCACAACTGTTTTCAATAATTACCAGAAATGTTTCTTGAGCAGCAAATCAGCATATTAGAATGATTTCTGAAGGATCACGTGACACTTACAGTTTTTCTCAGTTGCTTTGATGCATTTCTCGAATCAGAAATTAAACTACTTGTTCAGCCTCCACATCATCTAGTCACTTCATTATAAATGCAGTTTCTCTTTCTTTTGAACAAGCTGCGGTTGCTTTGGCACATTCATGCAATTGAATATGTACATTTGTCTGCGGTTTCCTACATTATCAGTTGCTTATGTCACGTTGCTCAAAATGTGTTATACAGTTCTCTGTGCAATAGTCTCAGCCCTCAAAACATCCAGTCATTAGTTCAGCATGTAAATCAATAAATGCTATATGGTTGATCTACAGTAGCTCTCATAAACTGTCAAGCATATTTTCTACACATTTCAATGAATACATTTTCCATGAATTGTGCCGATGAATCTTGACTTTCATTAATAAAGAGAATGTAGATCACCCATTGACAAACCAGTTCTCTGAAATAGCTCAAAGGTGCATCCTGGAAAGCATACAGTATATAGACAGAGAACAACACAAGAGTTCTTACAATAGATGAAAATCCAGGAAAGATCAGGGTCAACAGCCGAGAGAAAGAAGAGGAGTAAGGATGAATGGTGGAAAGAGGAAACCAGAGGAAGAGGTGCATCCAAACATTCGGAGATCGACCATATCCTCAATAATTGTAACATTTCGAAACTGTTTCTTTCATCCACTACCCACATAAAGTAATGTGTAGATTTGTACTTTTGAAATGTATATGTGGCATACAGAAGTGCAGCCTTCTGTCGTCCAAACAGTTGCCATAGTTTACATCAGGTAATACTAACAGTGCACTTATATTGATAATATGACTAGACATTTTGACTCCTTTGGCACAAGGACTTTGTGCAGTCAATCCATTGTGTGGTGCTGTTTGTAAGAATTGTTTTGAGAAATGCACATACAGTACTTCTTTGCAAATATTAAAGGTGCAGCAGGAGATCTTGGAAAATGCTAACAAGTGAACGTCCCACTCTCCCTGCAATCACCGTCTGAAGCCACGCCCCCTGAACACATTTATGCTCACAGAGCAGAATACCAGAGACAACATTACTACAATATGCTACATCAGCTGTTCCCAATTCAACCCATGTTCCGAAGTGAAGTAAACCCCTGCTCAGGGAGTAGGGAGCATTGAACACGGTATAGTTATCTTATCGATTGGAACACAGTTCATTCACGTAGCTCACTTCTAATGAGTTGGTCATATAAAATGTTTCTGAAGACAATCACCTATTGCACCTTTAAGGATGATTCGAGAAATGCTCCAAAGCAACTGAGAAAAACTGTAAGACTGGGGTGTGCTGAAATGTAAAAAGAAAACCGTTATTTCAGTCATTTACAATATTAGATTACTGTTTTTACAAATCTTTTTGGTGTCTGCAAATCTTTGAGACATGGTTATGTATCTCACATGTGGTCTTTTTCAAAAGATAAATATTAGAAACAAGAGATGTACAGTAGTTGGTGTTTTGGGGTCCAATTCATGACCTTAAGGCTAAGCTCCGAGGTTTAGACATTAATGTTGAGTTTTGATATACTTAAAAGTCCACTCATTTTTGTGTAGGAAAAGCAACTTAGATATATTTTCCTTTCTTTGGGCAGAAGTGTAAGAGGTGGAGTTGTAGAGAGTGCTAGAAAAAGAAGAATGTACAAGCAGTGCAGGTGTGTTCACTGAAATGATCCCTGTCCAGCATGAAAGAGTTTTTTGCTGTTTTTTTTTTTTTATGGCAGGATGCCGTGGCCACATTGTGGCTTGGGAAATTACAAGAGGGCATATTTCACTATTCCAATTTCTCTCTCCATGAATGACTGCACACACGAGAGCGCGAGTGTGTCTGCGAGCGTGTCGGTGCGTGTTTGAATGTGTGAGCCTTCAGCCAGCACCGTTCCCAGAATGCAGGTAACCTTGGCAACTAATCCTATTTACAGAGTATTGGATCCATTATTCAAGCATTTGGTCCCTAAGATAAATAAATCTAATCTTCATTTCTCAGTGACATTAGAGAGCTTTAAATTCTAACTGGCGTTTGACGACGTCGACACAAAATACTAGTGTCGTTTTGTGAGTTTTCCTGTTTCACGCCGAACACCAAAGCAGAGCAACAGCGTATACTGAGCTTGATTTCTGGGTTACCACTACATTCTGTATTTCCTTTTATAATGGTTATGCTTTTAAAAATGGTTATCAGACATATGCTATTCAGTGTCTTGAAATGTTATTTACATAAAGAAGTAGATCATATTTACATGGATTGTAACTCAGAACGCAAACTATAGCTTTAAACTTATAAAATTATAATCAGTCAAATTTAAAGATTAGAAAGTGTTTGTTTGACTTTTTTTAAAAACAATGTGTGAGTAGTTTACTCCAGTATTGTTTGTTGCTAACCTGTAAAAACATATTTTAACACAACTGTGAATACAAATGCAAGAACATGAATTTTTTCTTTATCTTTTAGTAATTTAAAATGTGCACATTCTTGCCTAACTCATTAATCTCGCTTTCTTCTCCAACAGTGTTGTTGTTGTTATTGCCTAAAACTAATTAATTCATTAAAATAAAGCTAAAATAAATATTAAATGAAAACTTCAACTCATTGCTTTGGCAACTAAATGACATAAATAAGTTTATGTATTAAAATTAATAAGAATAAAATTGAAATAAAATATAACACTAGCTTCTCTATTCTTTTTGTATTCTATATTTCTTTTCTTTTTATTTATTATACAAATGACAAAAGAAAAAAAGGCCTTTAACACTATTTGCTCTATTCTTTTTCTATTTTATCTGTTCTTTTTATTTATTATATAATAAATAAATAAAACAAAACTTGCTACGTGTACTAAGTTAAGCTAAACGAGATTTGTTATAACTCTTGCGTATTATTGCTCTTTTGTTGATTTTGATTGATCCATTGTTGTCCTCCGTAAGTTGCTTTAGATAAAAGCGTCTGATAATTGACTAAATGTAAATTAAAACATTTTTTTTTAAAGTATTGCAAGGTGTAAACTCGATATATTCACAATTGTAAGAAAAACACAAACATATATCTTGCAATTAAGAAAATTGTGAGTTTATATCTTGTCATTTTGACTTTATAACTCACAGTTGTGTGTTTATTTCAAACAATTATGGGGAAAAAGTCTGAATTCTGAATTTATATTGTGCATATCATACAATTCTGAGACTAAAGTCAGAATTAGCATTTTTGCAATTGTGAAAAATATGTATATAAATATATATTCAGTGGTAGAAATGGGTTTCCATAAGTATCTACAGTTTATTGCAAAAGAATGTGATGATAAATAGCTTTATAGTGCAAAAATAAATGATTTGCAGCAAACAGAAGTCATTCATTTTCACCATTTATGTACAAACACTTTTCCTTGCATAATGTTAATATCAATTAATCAGTTTTTGCCAAAAATAAATCAGATTTGCGAAAGCTATGGTAACGCAGCCCACCAGTACCATTATGGCATCTATAAATAGTCATTTCTTCTTGTGACCTGTCGACCTCCAGAGATTAAAACCACTGTCAGTGTGAACGACCCATCGGCGGCGAAACTCAACACTCCTGCAGCTCAACAAATAGCAAGTATATATTTGGGCAATTCAACGTGTCGCATTTGGTCAGCACCTTTGATTCAGACACTCACTAGTGTCTCAGTGGAGCTGCGTGTTCATTCTTGCTGTCTTGTGAGAGTAGGTCATTGACAGCATGAGAGACAGAACATAATGCATCTCTGTCTCAGACAATAGCAGTCACTGTCTCTGAATGTGTGTGTGTGTGTGTGGGAAGGGGAGTTGGATGACACCCAATGGGAGGATCTCGCTGCTGTTCTGTTCTCTGATGTGAAGACTGACTGACTGTGTGTTCACTGAGTAATATGGAGACTGCATAAACCTGAGGCCTTCATTTACTCTCTCTCTTTTACCGCTCGCTTTCTCGCCTTCACACCAGCGCGCTTTCAGAGACTGCTCATATTCTCGCACATTTATAGACACAAACATAAATAAACACATGCATCTCTCACGTACACACACCAGTGCTCACTCATATTCTCATATATTCAGTGTGTTGGGTGGTGTGGATGTTAAAAACGCCGGTGCCGTCGCTGACTCAATCTTTTCAAAGAATCAGTAGGAATCAGAAGTCTGTAGGCTATATACCATAAACAGCAGTTAGATTATTGTTATCGCTCCAATAGCTGTTATTCTATCATGATAAGGAAACAATACACTGTCTTATCCTAAAATCTTTGTGATGGTAAAATATGAAGGTTGAGTCAGGGACATAGAATACACTGCAAGTGATTTTAGAGAGGTTTTTGGAAGTTTGTTCCACTTTTTGGTGGATAAATGTAATATTTTATGTGAATAGTTCACTTAAAACCTGGAAATGTATATTCATCCTCAGGCCATATCCAAAATATAGAGAAGTTTTCTTCAGAATGGATTTGGAGAAATAATGTTCTCACCATTGGATCCTTTGCAGTGAATGGGTGCCGTCAGAATGAGAGTCCAAACATCACAATAATCCACATCATTCCAGTTCATAAATTATTGTCTTGTGAAGTGAAAAGCTGCATGGTTGTATAAAAAACAAATCTATCATTAAGACATGTTTAACTTTAAACCGCCGCTTTGTGTCAAAATATGATTCCATAATCCATAATAACATTTCCTCCAGTAAAAATAAAATAAAAAACCTCCATCCCCTGTTGTCCTCTCACACCAAAAACCACATATTTGATCTGTGTTTCTTTCTCTCTTAGTTCAAACGAGATGACTTTTCCACTAAAGAAAGCAATTTTATGGATAGAGGAAATTGTATTTGTACTTTTGAACAGTTTACGAATGTTTATTGTATTTTTTTGTACCAGATCACCAACTTGTCTGTCATATAGATAAAGTAGTTCCATTTTCAATCATACATGATCTCCCAACAACATCACTGAGCCAAGTGGAAGATGTTCCTTTTCTGGCCTTGAACTTTCTATAAATAAGCCAAAAGTCTGTTTAAAAAAAAAAAAAAAAAGTGAAACATGGTTTACATCAAGTATAAAATGTTGAGCGTTACTTGATTTTGGTCTATAATCTGGATGTGATTGGAACATGAAAGTGGTTTCTAGTGTATATCAGAGGAAGTTGGCGATAAGAGGCTGAAAATGGGAGCTTGCAACATTTTAAGTATAAAAAGACAAAAATCTTGCAAAATGATGCAAGATAACATAACTGATACAACATTCTCAGCAAGATCAGAAAGTTTGATTATGTATTATTAAAGGGATAGTTCACTCAAAAATTTAAACCTTCATGTTGTTCCAAACATGCATTAATTTCTTTCATCTACTAAACACAAAAGAATATATAACCCATCAGTTGACGGCAGCAAGTGATTTCCATATATATATATATTTTTTCATGCTATGGCCAGTTTGCTTACAAACATACTTCAGACTATCTTCCTTTGTGCTCAACAGTGTAAAGAAACTCATACAGGTTTGGAACAACTTGGTAAATGATGACATAATCTTCATTTTGGGGGTGAACTATCCATTAAATATGGTAAATATTGATGAAATGGTACCCAAATCAGAGGAAAATGTGAAGAGTGTTTTTCAAGGTGTGCTAAAACTGATTGGTAGAGATATGGTTCCATTTCCAAAAGGGATCCATATATATATATAAACATTTATACAATGAAACACACACATAATCCCTATATCAGGTGTGGTTGATGTCGTCCCCATCATGTTTCTGCTTTACAGGAGAAGAATGACCGGGAAGAGTCAGACCAGCAATGTCACTAACAAGAACGACCCGCGCTCCCTTAACTCACGGGTCTTTATCGGCAACCTCAACACCGCCATCGTGAAGAAGACCGACATCGAGGTCATCTTCGCCAAGTACGGCAAGATCGTGGGCTGTTCAGTGCACAAGGGTTACGCTTTTGTCCAGTACATGAGTGAAAGGAACGCTCGGGCGGCCGTGGCGGGAGAGAACGCCAGGATCATCGCGGGACAGCCGCTGGGTGAGTTCCTTTCTGCTTTACTAAAGCTGTGCTTGACAAAACCGCTCTCTTTGCTCGGCTCTGCCGGACTGACAGACGTTCACAGAGGCCCGCTTTGCCTGAGGCTGATCCAGAGTCTGTTTGATTTGGCTTTGTGATTCCTGGACATGCAAAGTGTTTTTCAGTGTTTTGACAGTCTTTGGGAGAGACGAGTACTGTGCTACATGTCATTGTGGTGTAAAAGTGACATTACCTTTATTTGGGTTTTTTCTGGAAAGATACTTGAGAAAATGGCAGAGAGACTTAAAGATGAAGTGTAAAATACATATTCGTTCCAAGCTTGATGTGCAGAGACAGCTACTGTAGAAGTAAGCCATTTGCAGTTTGATTTTCCTGGAAAGTGTAATCACTGTGGCCTTGTGGTGTTTTTAAAACTCAAAAATCATATTTGGTTGGTCATTTGTTGTGAAAGACTAAAATAAAAAACAAATACATTTATTTGATCTTGCTGTTTTAAAAAAAAATTCACATTTGTTTATAAAAAAAAGGGAAATAAAAATTTAAAGACAGTGCGGGTTTTTTATGCTAATTTATGCTAAAATAATTATTCTGTCCAAGTTTAATGTTTTTTTTTGTTGTTGTTGTTTTTTTGGATAGATTTGATTAATTGATTAAAGTGTGAGAATGAATAAATCAATTTATGTAAAAAAAATATATATATATGTATTTATTTATGTATTTATTTATTTATTCCGATTTGACAGATTGAAATGAAGGAAGGAAGAAAGGAAGGAACTGCATTTATTTATTTATTCATCTGTCCTTCCATTAGTCTATTCATCCACTGGGAAAGACAGAAATGAATGAATGAATGAATTAATGAAAAAAATATTTATTTATTTATTTATTTATTTATTCCATTCTGCCAGACTGAAATGAATGAATGAATGATTAATAAATAAATGTGATCCTGTTTTAAAACACCACATTATTTATTTATTTATTTATTTATTTATTCCATTCTGCCAGACTGAAATTAATGAATGAATGATTAATAAATAAATGTGATCCTGTTTTAAAACACCACATTATTTATTTATTTATTTATTTATTTATTTATTTATTTATTTATCCATCTTTCCTTCCATCCATCCATTCATCCACTGGGAAAGAAATAAAGAAAGAAAGAAAGAAAGAAAGAAAGAAAGAAAGAAAGAGAAGTAATTAATTAATTAATTAATTAATTAATTGATTAATTAATTAATTTAGTTCTAATTAAAAAATATACAAATATACAGATTATTTTTTAACTTTTTATATAAGCTTTGCCATAAGTTTTGCCAGGAGTTTTGGAGATTTCAGTCTTTTTAATTTCAAATAGATAGGAGATGTACTTCCATGATTACAACATAGCAAGAAACAGGTTTTGGGAAATGTTGCTAGCATGATTTTAGCATGATTAGCATGTTGCTAGCATGATTTTAGCATGATTAGCATGCGACTAGCATGTTGCTAGCATGATTTTAGCATGATTAGCATGAAAAAATTATTTGTGCCTTTTTGTTTGTTGGCACAGGCATTACATGTTTCCCTTTTCACTGAATGCTTTAAAATGCCACCATTTCGTTATTTGTTTCCCTGAGTTTGATTTCTGAGCTCGTTTAAGCAGCATGTCTAACTTCGATCTATTGCAGCATGTGCAGCATTGTGTGTATAATCAATAATCCAGTGGATTTCATTGTCAAATGACTATAAAATTCTGCTATAACACTTATAACACATATTTGTAACCTGCTGGGAGCAGCGCTATTAAAACAGGAGGCCTGACACATTACTTAAACTTCTCTCCATCCTCATTATACTATTGACCTGCTTTAAAAAAAACATGGTTTATTTTTGCAATGGAAAACATTTTATACATAATGCAAAATATAGCCAGGGGACCCTCATTAGAAATGGCCACAGAGGGCCTGCTAAGATAAAATTTAGCTGGAGGTCAAGCTGTAAACATGTGCACTGCTCCACGACTGGGGATTTATGTTAAATGAGGCTGTTTCATTAGATGTTGAAGTCAACATGACATCAAAATTGAATGTTTGCTTTTTTAACATGTTACTGGTCGTTTTCATCTAAATTCAGTAACTTGCTTGACGTAATCAATCCATCTCATTTTTTCATTCCCATTCCCCAACTGTCAGTCTTACAAAACATTTCCTTATCCAATCAGTTCCTGATGGATAATATTAAGGCTGAATATTAAAATGCTGTCTTCACTAATTGACAATCCGTCAGCTGGATGTTTTACATTTTATGTTTTTTTAGCATGCTACTTTTGTTTTGCACTATAAATATCACTTTTTGCACGTAATACAAATGAGCTATTTATTGCTATTTTTACTTGCTTTACTTACATTTCGGGATCGATAACATGTTTTGAAACAAATCTTATATGCTCACCAGGGCTGCGTTTATTTGATAAAAATACAGTAAAATGCAGTAAAACTGTAAAATATTATTACAATTTAAAACAGCCGTTTGCTATGTAAATACATTTTTTTAAGCAATTTATTCATATGATGGCAAAGCTGAATTTTCAGCATCATTCTTCAGTGTCACATGATCCTTCAGAAATCATTCTAATATGCTGATTTGCTTCTCAAGAAACATTTCTTATTGTTATCAATGTTGAAAACAGTGCTCCTTCATATATTTGTGGAAACCATGAAACCTTTTTTTAGGGGCGGTTCTTTTTTTACTCTTTAAATAATGTTTAATAATGACCCACCCTACACTTTTGTTCTCATTGAATATACATTTTTAGCCATTTTACTTATGTAATATTGAACTGAATTAGTTTTCTTTTAAAAATGTGACACCTGCAGTATTATTTCTCACACGTGGTCTGTACTTCTGCATTCAGATACAGCTCGCTGGAGTTCAGCGGAATTAAATAGAAGGCAGAATTGATGCATTTCCGACATCCAGGCTTATTACCAGTTATCCATAAAGTATTATGCAAATTAGCATCAATGTGATCCGTCGTCTGCCAATAGGAGTGCCGACAGTGACGCTCATGTGATCTGCCTCCTGATACAGATGGATTTTATCCGTGCCAGTGCAAACACAAGGCCTACAGTCTCGTTTCTATGCAAGGTGTCTCTTGTTTTGAAAGTCTCTTTGCAGCGATTCTTCTCGGGTCTATCTCTCGGTTGTGTCCGCGGCACACAGAGGCTGATGTACGATCCCGGTCTCTTTCCTAATCTCTTCATAGTGCAGGCCTAGCACGTGGAGTAATGTAGAAATGCTGATATACTCCTCCGGCCGAACAACGAAGGCGAATTCTTTCATTACCACAGGTCTGCTCTGCAGCCCCTACCCTCCAGCCCCTCCCTCAACCTGACCTGGTAATTCCCTAATGGAAACTAGTCGAACGCTGCAGATAGCATCACTCTGCTGGGCTGCGATAACACACGACTCACTCTCCTTTAGGAGGCACAACTACATCAGAGAGAGAGAGAGCCTTGCAGGATGTTACATATTAATGTTAGCCAGCACTTCGTACTGATAAGCAGCAAGGATACGCACAGGTATAAACACACAGACATATTTCTGAACAGTGCACTGCATGGGCTTCAACGATTTGTGGCATTGTGTTCAGGACAAAAACATTTGGACTGTCTTTTTTTTCTTCTTCTGAGAATCAGACAGTGATTGAATTGTTATGTTCGTTTGTGTTATGCTTTGTTTAGTGCAGTATTTAGAATTTCTCCTCTTATTATCAATATTGATTTTTTTGTTTATATTTTTTGTATTGTAGATACAAAAATTTGGACATGAAGCCACATTTATTGTATCAACCTTATTTGTTCTGTTATGCATTCCCCTTTAAAACAAAAATAAGGTTGCAAAAATCAGCTGCTTGCAAACTGACCCACTGAAAATGTGTGCAGTTTAACATTTTATTTATTGAAAATATCTGTGTAGGACCTTAAAAATTAAGATACCTGAAGAAAAGATTCAAAATCTTAAAGGGTTAAGTTTCTCCAAAAAGAAAATAAAAAAAATACACACACACACACACACACACACACACACACACACACACTCATATATTATATATATATATTAGTTGTTGTTTTTTATTTTTCTTTCAACTTTGAACTGTCACCATTGGCACATAATTCAACAAAGATTGCTTAAAAACAGATTGCACTAATAGACATACCAATCTCTGTAGAAAAGTAAAATAGCAATGCTGTGATTTTTACCACTGTAATTTGGCTTTAAATCAAGTGCAAACTGTCATTATGAACCCCCTCTTCCAAATAGCGGATTACTCAGTAAATATTCATCCATGAAATTTAATATTTTGGCTTTCTTCACTTTTTATGTTTGTCTTTTTTTTCCAGAAAAAATAATTAACTAAAAAAATAATAAATCTAGCAGACATTTCTAAAATTTGGTTGATTTGGCACAGAAAGGCCCGTATATTTTAGAAGCTTTAAAAAACACACACACATAATTGTAATAAATGAATAGTACAATTACAAATAAACAATAAACAAAATATATTATTATGCATACATATAATATAAAAATAATATGCTATTGAAATACATAAATAAATAATACAATAATAAAAAAAAATAAAAAGGAAAAAGGTGTTAGTTCATTAAATAAATAGTACAACTGCAAATTAAAGAGTTATACATGTTATGTTTTGTTTTGTTTTGAAATGTCCTAAATTGCTGGCTAAGCTTTTGAATAGATAGTTGCTTACATTATTTTTTAATTTATCCTTCCATCCATCTAAGTTTTTTTTTTCTTTAAAACTTAGCCAACTCTTTAGTTGATATCTTCTTTTTTTCTCTCTCTCTTCAAGTAAATGAGATGTACTTGCATGATCACAACATAGTTTGTCTTGGACGTCGCCAAGATGGCTCTCAAGTGACACAACTTATTTTAAAAGACTTTTGAACTCATTGAGCAGGACATATGTGTGTGTGTGTGTGTGTGTGTGTGTGTGAAGGGTACTGGATGAGAATGTGATGGACAGACAGACAGAGCTCTGAAGGAAACAGAAAATATTAGCTGCTGGCGTTCAGGCATTCGTGTAGGTGGAACGCCATCTGTGCGTTAACGGCCCTGACAGTGAGAGGAATCTAAAATATTTTCATAATTTTAAAGGTCAGATAAAGGTCAGTATTGCTGAAAGCTATTTCTGCCATTATTATCAGATGATGGGCAAATCTCAACTCGGAGGGGAAAATAAATTCCTGATTGCCAATTAAATCCACACTCGCTCTCCTCTTACTGAACTGACATCTTTTATTAGCGAGGCTGAGACCTGGGCGCTGGGTGTGAGCCAGAGCTTTCCAACAATTTCCACAAAGCAGTTGCTGTTTCTTGCTGTCAATGAATTGATCTCAGTAATGGCACATTAGCAGAAAGGTGTGGATTAATCAGCGAGCCCGACTCATGTGAGCAATTTCAGGTTGTTGTAATTTCAAAGGTAAAGTACAATGTGATACAAACCTCCCTTAAAAGGAAAAAAGTGCTCTTTTTTTCTTGCTCTAATGTAATAATGGATAATATATATATATATATATATATATATATATATATATATATATAAATATATATATATATTGTTTATGTGTATAAACTTCAGTTCTTATATATGTTTTGGAGGCAAGTTATTGAATTTTAATTAAATGTTGCAACATTTCATTTGGATTTTGGTTTTTGTCTAGAGAGAAAATAAATTTGTATAATTATTTTTTTTTTTTATAAAGTCATATAAGTCATTTATGGGAAATATGTATTAACCATATGCAAATATTTTTAAGTTTTTTGATGAACATTTTACCAAGTATTCAAAATGACAAAGGGTGATACATTTAATATTCATATTATGCTATTAAAATGTATGAATGTGATCATTTTAAGCATTATAATTTATTGTGACCTCAAACATGAGGCCACTCACTCCGTGTAAAATAACGAAAAAACAACTGAAAACTGAAATGTATGAGAAATATAAATGTACAAAGTGTAGAGTGGAGTTCCCCACTAAACTTTCTAAATGGACTGTCAGGCATGTGCTGCTGTACAGAATCTAGGTGGAGAACGCTAGAGAGACATTTCATGGCCTGCCAAACTTCATCTGTAGTTTGAGTGTGTGGGATATTCCTTGAGAAAGAGAAACCATGCAGAGATTCACATTCACATCCTGGGAGTAATCTTGTTCATTCCTCCTTTTTTTCTTTGGGAGATAAAAGTTCATGTTCCACATCCTGATTAATTATACATGGAAATTTATAAGACTGCTTTTGAAATGTGTGTCTTGTTCTCTCTGAAGCTGACTCAGGACATAATTCTCCATTGAGACCTAGCCTGATATATTGGTATAGCTGCACATATTTTTTTATATGTTTGCATAGGTCTAATTTATGTTTTTTCAGTTTAGTTGTAGTTTGACTAATTTAACACAAAGTGAAACTGAATTAAAATGAGAAATATTGCCTTGTCAACTAGTTGAAATTAAAAAGTTGTTAATTAGTTTAGTTTTTCCAATTTAAAAAAAATGATTTTGATTTTAGTTCATTGTAATAACTCAGTCCAAAATTATATATATATATATATATATATATATATATATATATATATATATATATATATATATATATATATATATATATATATATATATATATATAATTTTTTTTTTTTTTAGGTATATTGATAAAAATAGATACAATTCTTTGATTTCAATAATTATTCCTAGTATGATACCCTGTTTTAGTAGCTCAATATGAGTTTTATGGAATTCTGTTCATTAGTTGGCACACCTCAAGAGTTATAAAAAAATAAAATGGCACAGACACCTAAAACTACTGTTGCATGCAGGGAGTATTTACCACTGGAAGGCAAATCTCATTATGATCAGACATTTTCAGAGGTGCAGATACATCACAGCCTTTGTTCTTCAGCCTCATTCTGCTGTCTCATTCCAGGTCAAGCTGTTTTTATGCTGTTACTGCTGCAATAAAAAAAATTATAGGAATCATCCTTCAAGCAGGCAAATTTTCACAAGCTTAAATGGTCTCAAAATTGAGCGCAATGAATGAACAGAGACAAATCTGTGTCTGGATTTGCCATGGCAACCGCAGAGAAGTATAATTACCCCTTTTCTTACCTGGCGCCTTCCCACAATGCTCTGTTTTAAAGGGCAATAGCAGGTCAGTACAGATCTAGAAATGACAGAATAGCTAACTTGCCAATTTTACTGCAGTTAAAAGTAAATTCAGGAAAAGCCAAATAGACTTTCATGCAACGAATCCCTGGTTTGTGGAGAGATGTGTATGAAAATTGCATTTTTGGGTTTCAATGGAATATGCTGTCATAATTTGAGCTTTTCAGAAAGTCATAATTGTCATCTTTTTCGCCATCACTTGGCCAATTAATACTAGCACTTACCTATTCTATTCTATTCTATTCTATTCTATTCTATTCAGTCTAATTTATTTATATAAAAATATATTAATGTCACAGCACTTGTATATTGTTGCTCTCTCGTTGGTCCAGTTGCTTCTACATTGTAAGTTGCATTGGATAAAAGCGACTAAATGTAAATGGCAAATAAATATAGCTGATAAATGCAAATAAATAAAGCAAATAAAGCTGAGATGCAGTTTCATAATGACAGCAGCAGTGCAAAGAACTGACAAAGGTGCACTTTATATATAATTTAAATGTACTGTACATAATTATGTAAAACGTTGCTAATTCAGTAACCATGTTTTACATACTGTAAGAAGCTTTTCTGCCAGACTCCATTGATTTCTGCTTGTGAAACTGGACTCGTTTTGCAGTGTATTTCTGAGGCTGTTGTTTACTTCTTACATCCAGCAAAGGGCTTCATTGTACTGGATTTGTCTTTGAACACCTTGAGCATCCTGTGTTGCCGCAATCTCAGACCAAATATTTCAAGGGTCAGACAGGGCCAGAAAACCATACAGCATTTGTTGTTTTATTACAAAAACTAAATCTCTCTCTCTATATATATCTCTTGTCTTTTCTTTTTTCCAAGAGCTTTCCCCTCCGGCCATTTAGTGCCAGCCGTGGAACATAAGTATTGATTCTGTTTCTAATACTCAGCCTTTACACAAGAACACTAATCCCTGCTTAATAACAGAAACCAAGTAAAGGTTATTTCTTTGAGGAAAATGTTGGGAATGATCTGATTTCAGAAATGTTTGACAGTATCAGAGCGTATATTAGAAAAGCGATAGTTCTGACTCTAAATTCACAACTGGTGCGCTATGTTCAATAGCATTTCATTAAAAATGTGTGCATTCAAAAATAACAGAAAATGTCAGATTTGTTGTAAATTGATTCTTATGAACTGGTTCTTTTTAATAAGTTAGTAAAAATAAAAGATTCAAAGTACGAATCCGCAGTTTGAAACAGAAACATTCAGTAATTTCAGTGAATTCAGTCATTCAGTGATTTGTTTAGAGCCATTACTGCGTTCACAGCTCATTCACAAAATTGTATGAATTCTCCAAATGTTCATATTTTTGGTGGCTAATTTGATGTGATTTCAATGTGACCATTATGTTTAGGGGCTGAGTTAGGTGTGGTCCTTTGCACGAATTTGCCACCTTGTAAAATACGTATGATTTTGCACAAATCAAATTCTGACTTTATTTCTCACAATTTAGACTTTTTTACTTACATTTTTGAATTTCAAGATATAAATTCAGAAATCCAAGATATAAACACTGAATCTGAAGATATAAACGCAGAATTGTGAGATATATAAAGTTGAATTGTGAAATAAAAATTCGCTGGTTGATATGACAAAAGGTAATTGATGAAGCATATATTAATTAATAATATTATTTAAAAATATAGCAAATATTTTTAATGCATATTTATAATAATTAGTATTTTATTGAATAAAAAATGCAGAAATATTAATTTAAGAGTAATATTTTTTTGTCATAACTGTAATCAGGTTCACATGATCACAAAATAGCAAGAACCATCTAACCAATTTAAATGGCCCCATATTTGATTTGAGAGCTGCAACCGAGGGGAATATTTTCAGAGAACAATAAATTATTATATTTTTCAGCCTGTCATGCAAAGTTGTTGTATGAATTAAGCAGACTTGGAATATAAAAGCAAAGCCCCCCCCCCCCCCCCCCCCCAGATTCATTAGAGTTTAATATCCCCTCTAGTGAAAGATGTACCGCAGATATTTACTTTATTCATGAGATGATCTGATGAGAAAGGATTTGAATGAATTATAGCGCTGACGTTCTGCTGGTGTGTGTGTGTCCGTAGCATGTGTTTGCCCCGGGTGAAGAGCTGCTCTCTCCTCGGGCGTGTGGAGGTTGTTCTGTCGGTGTGCTGCATCCGCTTGATCTCTCCATATTTACTGCAGGATCCTACAGTTCAGTCTTTGGGTTTGTGGATGTGTTGAAGTGAACCACAGAGCAGATCTCTGTGTGTCGCACAGTGCCGTGTCCGTTCACACATATGTCTGGTTCACATGTGCCAGTAGATGCCTTCAGACCTCTGGCTCCATTTAAACCGTATGTGTTTTACAGAAATGCGTTCTTAAAAGAATATGCATTTGTTATTCGCTTTCTTATAATATTTAAAACATTTTTCCCTTTAAACACCGAACAGATTGAATTTCATTTAATTGACTAAAACCTATGACCTCTACAAAACTGCACCATGAAACCTGTTCTTTTCATTTCACTTAAAGGCATTAGAAGTCATTACGCTAGATTAACCATATGGACATTCGGATACATGCCCAGGTGTACCACGTCCGAGGACCACCTTGCAGGGCCGTATAAATGTTTTCATAGCAGCAAATGTGGCGCCATGGCCAAAGACACCCCATTAAATCTAATGAAATAGGAAATTGTGTTTCAAGTATTTCTTCCAGTCAAATTGTCAGTGTCCTAGAAATATCATACACTGTTTCTTAAAATGTACACTACTATTTAACAGTTTGGGATTTCATTGTTTGTTTGTTTTTTTTTATGTTTCTGAAAGAAGTCTCTTATGCTCATCAAGGCTGCATATATTTGATATAAAAAAATAAAATAACATTTTTAATATTATGAAATATTATTACAATTTAAAAATAAAATATTTATATTTGAATATACTGTAAAAAAAAAAATTATTCCCGTGATGCAAAGCTGAATTTTCAGCATCATTACTTCATTACAGTCTTCAGTGTCACATGATCCTTCAGAAATCATTCTGCTCAAGAAACATTTCTTTTTATTACAAACATAATGTTTAAAACAGTTGTGCTGAATAACGTTCAAAACGAGTAGGGTTTATTTGCAATAGAAATCTTTTGCAACCTTATTCATTTTTGATCAACTAAAGAAAGCATATAGTGCCATATTAATGTATTTGTATGCTTAGTTATGAGGTTTACTGTGCATTATTTTTGTGCAGAGTCATATACTTCACACTATATCTTAATATTACTCAATACATGAAAATAACCATTTTACTGAACTTTGGGAATAGGGTTAATGGGATAGTTCACCCATGAACTCATTTTGAAGAATGTTGGTAACCAAACAGTTGACAGTAGCCACTGACATCCATAGTATATTTTCAATACCATAGAAGTCAATGTATACCATCAACTGCTGGTTTCCAATGTTCCTTAAAATATCTTCTCTTTTGTTCAACAGAAGAAAGAAACTCATACAAGTTTGGAACAACAAGAGCATGAGAATAATGACAGGCTTTTTGGGTAAATTTCAACATTGTATTATGTTTATTGCACATTTCCTTTTTTCCCACAAAATTACATTTATACATTTGGCATATGTATCCATGCAGCGACTGACATTGCATTCAATAAATACATTTAACAGTTCTTGCGTACCTTGACCTTGTGTTCCTGTAGCTCAAGTGGCAAGGTTGGGGATTCGATTCCCCGGGAACATATGAAAGGTAAAAAATTGATAGCCTGAATGCACTGTAAGTGCAGGATAAAAAGGATAAAAGCGTCTGCTAAATGCATAAGTTTAATTTGATCTCCCTGATATTATTGCTGCAAGCATCATATTCTACTATTTGATCAACGGGAAAGCTCTAAATTACAGCAAAGCTGTAATGTAGTTTCAGATCAAACAATAACTGCTAAGAAAAAGCAAAACTCGAGAATAAGTAGTTCTTTGAGGAACTTTAAAAGGTTCTTTTATGACATCAGGCTGTAAAAAAACACTTTTTGTTTCTAATTTAAACCTAGGATTTTTGTAGTGTTGATAAAGAACATTCAGACTAGCATGTGTTTCCTGGTTCTGGTTTCTGAAGGCCTCATTCTGTGCTGAAGTTGATGAGCTGCGGTGATGGATGAGGAGCCCCAGGGCAGCAGAAATTCTTGATCGGTACCGCGAGCCAGAGCGTGTGTTCCCTGGATGCGGTGTTGAGGACGCTGTACTGCTTAGTTGACTACAAAGAATCTCACGCCTGCAGCTACAGTCAGACTTGGGTTGCTAATGACATCTCCAGAGAGAAGCACCTGTAGGAGACAGTTAGCAGGACCCCGGGATAAAAAAACGTCTGCTTATGAATGTCTACAGCACACCCGTGAGTTAAAGCCCATCTTATGTACTCAAGATTTCAGCATGCCCAGACTAATCAGAGTTTATGACATGTTTTTTGACGTGCTGGGAATTGAGATGCTGCACATATAAATTCATACACATGCATCTAATGTTTTTTCTTTTTTTTGCAATTACAGAGCACAACTGTTTTCAACTGGTAATAATAATAATAAGAAATATTAAGCAAATCAGCATAATAGAATGGTTTCTGAACGATCTTGTGACGCATTTGAAAAGAAAATAATTATTTTAAATTGTATAAAAATTTCACAATTTTACTATTACGGTATTTTTAGATATAAAATTCAAAATTTGATGAGCATCAGTTTTACAAACAAGTGTTAGAACCAAAACTACATCCTCTTTTTTTTTTATCATATCATGTTTGTAACTATAGATGACAAGTGTATGGAGAATCCATCATTGGTTGAATTTACAGTACAGGTTCATCGCTAAGACACTAGCTCAGTTGAACTTCAGGGTTAAAGGATGCAGATCGGTTCTCCAGACGCCATTGAGTCCAGGAATTGGATGAAAAAATCCATGTTAACGGCATTACAGTGAGAGAAATCCAGCACTCAGTCATGGTTTGTGACGTTGAGATACACAGGAATGGCCTGGAAACGCAGTAAAATAATCACCATGACTAAAGAGCAACTATAAAGGCCAGACGCATGGAGCCAGGAGAGGTCAATATCTGTCTTGCATCATTTTATTTCTACTTTAATCTTCCATTTTCTCTGCATCCCTTCACCTTTGAATAAAGGTTCTCAAACTATTTTGGTCTGTGACCCATTTTTAAGTGACAAAATTTCTTGCAATCTACACCTCTAGTCTGATCCTAAATGGAAGAAATTTTTTCAAAGCCATTGCATAATTACACCAGGGTTGCCAGATATGCATAACAAAACCAGCCAAGTTAGTACTCAAAACTAGCCCAAATGGCAATCAAATCACCCTTAAATCAGTTTCCAGAGGGTCCTATCTTAGTCGAAATCATGATCCAGGAGTGACGGGGGATTTAGCTTCTAACCATGGCCTAAAAAATCATTCATCATTTAAATAAAAGTAGCCCAATACTGCGGCAAAACTGCAGACCTGGCAACACTGAATTACACTCTTAAAAATTAAGGTTCTGTATTAGCAGATGTCATAAACAGTGTCTTCATGTACATAACCGTTCTTCTCGTTTTCTAGGAAAGTCTGTGTATGAGAAGGAATACACAGACACATGACAGAAAGAGGACAAAATATGTGTAATCATTATTGGCACATGTAGAGCAGATCTCATACTCCAGCTGACATCATTGTGTGCTATCTGAAGTCTATCTGCAGCGGGAGACACTCAGCTCCGACAGTCTTCTAGACGTCTATCTGTCTTCACCACTCATTGACCTTGTGAGCGATCGCAATGCATCCAGAATGATTGAGTGCGTCTGTGCATGTATGTGTGTGTGTGCGTGTGTGTGTGTTTGTTTGTGCACTCATTATAAGCAGAATGAGGTGACTGCTGAACAAACAGCGTCCTCATCTGACGTCCCGTTGGCTGTGATTTGTGGCCTGCTGGCTTACGCTGCAGTCTGCTATCGGACGGTCACGGCATCATACAAAATCAAGAGGGAAATGGGGGAGATATCACCTCTATTTGTGGTATTGCTGAAATCTGAGTGTAATTGTGTTGTTACAGCTTTGATTACACAAGGTCACTCAGAACTGCTTCACAAACATTAAATTACAACAGGGATGAAAATGTAATTGAAATCCAGCTCCGCTCTTGTTCAAGGATTGGTATCTCATTCATATGCAGGATATTAATCCCTAATGCACTCTCTCACGTTGTTGTGCAGGTTGTACACGCTGTGCATACACACGCATACATGCATAAAATGTAATTTGTCAGGATGGTAAACACGCAAGGTTCCTATTATTATTTAGGTGAATCTGTCACAAACTCACAAAACACATCCGTATTTAACACCCAAAATCTTTATTTTTATTATAATTTTTAAATTGTAAAAAAAAAAAAAAAACTTTTTGAAAGAAGTCTGTTATGCTTGCACAGGTTGCACTTATTTTATATTTAATAAAAAAATACAGTAATAAAAACAGTAATATTGTGAAATATTATTAAAACTTTAACTATTTTCTACTTTCATGGAAACTGAATTTTCATCATAATTACTCTAGTTTTCAGTGTCAAGTTGACAGTTACAGATAGATAGATAGATAGATAGATAGATAGATAGATAGATAGATAGATAGATAGATAGATAGATAGATAGATAGATAGATAGATAGATAGATAGATAAATAGACCATTTTTTAATGCAAACATAATTATGTATGCAGTATGCAGGTTTCTTTTTCAAAGAAAGCAGCAGACAGCCGTGCACTTGAGGATTTGCTATTCACGGCTTTGATTTACAGCTTGGAATTTCCTCGCACATGAATCCTAATTTGTAATCAAAGAATTAGAGCTGTTTGTCCTAACAGTGCGCTCAGATAATCCATTTCACTTTGCCCACGCCGAAGCTCTGGCCCAATGTGTAATGAGCATATTTTGGCACATGAACCCCCTCTACGCTCCTCTCCTGGGTTTTATTCTGGACAGCGCTGTCTACAGAATTACCCAAATTAAACACAACCAACTGACAGGTTTCATATCCCTATAGTCACAGATGCCAACCTGATATAAAGACGAGAGCTCTGTTCCAAAACATAGTGAGCTGCCTACATAGACAGCATATTAAGGCATGATGAATAACATAATGGTGCCTTCTAAAGTACCTCAAAATACCACTGTTTTATTAATTCTGTATTTGATATAAATTAATATTAATCATCTTTACTTGCAATGCAGTCATTTACAAGCTGCACATGCAAATAAATAGTTGCTTAGTCGTTGACAAATGATAGAAGACATTTGCGAGTTTTGTTTTGTACCATGAACTGTATCCACTTCATTCAGCACTGTTTTTGTTTCTTTCTAACAAAATATCCTTTCACCACTTCGATGTGGGAACTCCCTGCAAAAATAAAAAATAAAAAAATAAATCAGTGTAAATGAACTGTTGTGATGAATCAAACTGATTTGCAAACAATTTCAGACCTATTTTAGAGTTTCTGCGTGTTTTAAGAAGGTCTTTAAAAGTCTTAATTTGCCCTTCCACCATTTAAGGCCTAAAATCAGAGAAGAAAGTTTTAAATTCACAAAATCATGACAATAAATATTGTACATGGCATTAAATACATGTACTGCAAATAAAATTATACTATAAGTATCTTTCTCAGTATTTTTGATTTGCATCCCAATACAGATATCTTAACACCCTTAAACTGTAAGATTTGTAATTTGTAGTGTCTTCAGCTTACAGAGGATGCATTTATTTGATCCAAAGTACCGAAAAAAACTGTTGCATTTTATAATATTTTTACTATTCAAAATAACTTTTTTCTATTTGAATATATTATAAAATGTAATTTATTCCTATGATTTCAAAGCTGAATTTTTAGCATCATTAATTCAGTTTTCAGTGTCACACGATCCTTCAGAAACATTATATTTATTTGTATAAATATACATTTCCTTGAGAATAAATCAATATGAAATCTTGTTTTCAAATTGGACAAAATTAAATGAGTTTATGCTTTAAACAAGAACAAATTGATTGGTATGTCATTGGTAGGTTTATGTTCTTGTTTTAATCAAACTTTTTTGATCGATTTCTCATAAAACGGGCCTACTTAATTTAAGTTCATGTTATTTTAAAGTTAATGTCCTTAAAAAGTAATGTAGATTTTTTTATTGTAAGTTGCAATTTCAAACTTTAAAGTGTTGCTCATACAAGACATTTACATTTAGAGACCATATTAATGTATTGTCTTCCATTCCTTAAATTTGTATTTTGTTATTTAAAAAGTCTACACAAACCCTGTTTTTAATACTGATTACATCAAAAGATTGATTAATTTGGCGAATCTGGCATTGCTATTTCTGATTCTAAACAGCTAATAGAAAACAACTATGACATGATTGCTAAAATATTATCAGAGAGAATTATTCTCACGTTGGTGTTACTGGGGCTCGTACTCCAGTAAAACCACTCTAGCATGTGTATTTGTGGTTTGCATTATCCTGTGCCCTGTAAACATTGTCCCTGTGCCATGCCATGCAATGAAAAGAACACAACAGAATTCCTAAGTGTTGGGTTTACTGAAAACAAACATGGCGAGTTTGTACACAGAGGCTGGTTTCGGACGTGAGGCCTTTCATTTCTATTAAAATGAATCAGCTTGAGCCCTCTGTTTGTTTTGATGCTGTGCTTTTTTTTTTCTCCCTCGTCTGAGACTGGCCGCGTTTCTCAGAGCCAGAAAATCTGTGGGTAAATATCACTGTGTGTGTGTATGAGTGTGTGTGAAATAAAGAAAGGTGAGGTTTTCATTCCCAGCGCTCCATTCGGAAACTACATAATAAAATGTGTCTGTGCCAGATACAATGTTGCCGTTATCTTGCGACGACAGGGCTTGAAATCGTACAGAACATGCTCATTAATTGATAATAATATCTGTAAGAGAAGAAAAGAGGTAAGATAGCCGACAACCGGCATTATTATGACACAATCGGTGGCATGCATTCAGACGTATCTCAACACAGCTGACGATTATGCATAAGCCTCACAGGGCGCCCTGGGGCGGAGAACATTTCAGCATTTATTTGCGACCACCTTTGTATATTCAGATGGCTCCTTCAAATGCTGTGGAAATCGTAGTCGACCAGGGCTTTATTTAGAGCGATTCTCATTGTCTATGTATATGTATGTACTGTATATAGCTATGGAGCTGAGGATGACTGTTG